>NC_082654.1:112786455-112864195 GCF_028023285.1 Balaenoptera ricei | reverse complement strand
CTTCAGTTTGTTAATGTGGTGTATCACATTGATTTGCATATATTGAAGAATCCTTGCATTCCTGGGATAAACCTCACTTGATCATGGTGTATGATCCTTTTAATGTGCTGTTTGATTCTGTGTGCTAGTATTTTGTTGAGGATTTTTGCGTCTGTGTTCATCAGTGATATTGGTCTGCAGTTTTCTTTTTTTGTGACATCTTTGTCTGGTTTTGGTATCAGGGTGATGGTGGCCTCATAGAATGAGTTTGGGAGTGTTCCTCCCTCTGCTATATTTTGAAAGAGTTTGAGAAGGATAGGTGTTAGCTGTTTTCTAAATATTTGATAGAGTTCTCCTGTGAAGCCATCTGGTTCTGAGCTTGTTTGTTTGTTGGAAGATTTTTAATCACAGTTTCAATTTCAGTGCTTGTGAAGGAACAACTTGGTCTCATTAGACAATTCTTTAGAATTCTATTAGAAACTAGTACTTGCCAGGAGGAGTATGCATAATATGTCCAGAGATATTCCTAATATTTTTATGTTTCAGTTTACTGAAATGGTTTATTATTTTATATGAACTCCTAAGAGTGTTTCATATTTCTAAATTATATACTGTCTTGTAATTACAAAATACCACTGTGACTTAATTATTAATAGAGAGATACATCAGACTCAGACATGTTCAGTTTTTATGAAAAATGAAGTTATAGAATATGGAGTATTATTATACAGTTGTACCATTCTTCTAATAAAACCTCTGCTTTTTTAAAGCATGTACTCTGAGAGTATTCAAAAATGCATCAAGAAGTAACCAGCTAAATTTACTGGTAAATGAGGTGTTTTTTATTTTTAATACATTTTTTTAAACATTGAAGCACCATAGATGAGTTTTTTAAAAATACATTTATCAAACATTGAAGTATCAATTTCAGGCAAGTAATTGCATTTAAGATCATTTTATATAAATGCAAGAGTAGAAGTTGAAGTTCAAGAAGTTGTGTGCTATATTCCATGGGGGTTAAGCATACAGATTCTAGAGCAAACTCCTTGAGTTAAATTCTTGGTAATCTTAGGAAAGCTGCTTAATGTTTCTGTACCTCAGTTTTCTCATCTATAAAGTGGGGGAAAAAATAGTGTCCCCTTCATAGTGCTGTTGTGAGAATCTAATAAGTCCATATAACTAATGTGTATAGAACATTCATGGCACACAGGAAGCACTATAGCTATGCTGTTATCTTCTTATCGTGTTTGCTTTGGGAATGCAAATGTTTGCTCCAGACCAAATATTTGGTCCAAATATTAAAATCATATTTGGCCCAAGTATTAAAAAACATATTTGGTCCAAATACTAAAAGCAAAACAAACAAACAGCAATAAAACCCCCAGTTACCTCAAGGCTCCAGAGAGTTGAGCAAAAGCAGACGTATTCCGGAGAGGAGTCAGACTTGGAAAATGGAATTGGTGCCAGTGACTTTTACATTTTTTAAGGCTTTTAGCCTGGAGGCTGACAGAAGTCAGTGCTGTGTGGTAGTGAAAACTCTAAAAGAACATGCACAGTCTCTCGGAAGACAGAAAGTCAAGGAGGGATCCTGGAAAAGAGAACTCCAGAGAGAGGGCGCCCCAAATTCTGTGCATCCACTCTGCTCAAGTCTCTGGCTGATGCTTAGCCACGTGTATGGGGGGCAGGTGTGAATTCAGTTACCACTGCTAAGGGCAACACTGCACTGAGGTTTACACTGCCAGCAAGCATTTTGCAGTGTGTGATTTGAGTCCCACCAAGTTGATTGCTTGTTAAAGCGAATATAATCAACGTTCTTCAGTGGTATATAGCAGAATCCAGAATCTCAACAATATAAAAGGACAGGATACAATTCACAATTGTTTAAAATGTATAGAAACATGCAAATGTGACCCAATCTCAAGAGAGACGACTACCAAGAACAACCTGGAGATGATCTTACCAGACAAGGATTTAAAGCAGCTATTACGGCTGTGTTCAGTGAAATCAAGGAAAATATGTTTCCTGTGAACAAAAAGATTAAAAAAACTCAACGTATAAAAATTATTCAAAGAAACAAAATGGAATTTCTAGACCTGAAAATTACAGTATCTGAAAAGTTCACATAGCTAGTAAGTGATAGAACTAGGGTATGAATTTATCTCCATTGGGCTCTGAAGTCTATGCTTTTAAGCTCTTTACTATGGAGTATCCATGTAATAAGAGGAGAGCAGTGGGAGAGCCTAAGGGGATGTCACTACTAAAGCAGTGGGAAGAAGAGGAGGAGGACCCCATGGAAGGCTCTGGGAAGATACAATCTGGGAGATAAGAGGAAAATTAGGAGAAAATAGTTACAGAAGCCATGTGTATTAGTCTCTATGGCCGCTGTAACAAATGACTCCAAGCCTGATGGCTTAAAACACCATGAACTTATTATCTTAAAGTTCTTGAGGTAAGACTTCTAAAACTTAGTTTCAATGGGCTAAAATCAAAGTTTTGGCAGGACTGCATTAATTCTGGTGGCTCTAGGGAGGAATCTATTTCCTTGCCTTTTCTAGCTTATATTTTTGGCTGGTGGCCCATGCTCCATCTTCAAAGCCAGCAACATACTATCATGTTACATATTCACAGGCTCTGTGGAATAGGATGTGGATGGTTTTGGGGTGCCACTATTTGGCCTACTACATCATGGAAGTGTAGAGTTTTCAGTAAGATGTTGTTGACAACATCAGTTGAAAATCAGAGAAATCTAGTTGAATAAGGACTGAAAAGTGTACTTTGGTTTGACAGGAGCCTGGTTTTCCTGCAAACCAATCAATATTATTTTCAGCCTATCTTATATATACATACTAATCCATAGATTCACACATATTTTACATTGAAAAGACTTTATTATCTAAGGAGTTTTCGGTATTTATTAGTTACTCCAAAAGTGGTGCTCAATATTTCTTTTATACTTATATTTAAATATATTTAATATTCTTTTATATTCTTATTCTTCTGGTATTTTGGTTCATGTTCACTACATCTAAAAGACTTATTTGTTCATGCTCTTGGGCGGATAGGCCAAGGATCAAAAATTAAGAGTTAATGTTGCATCCACCCTGGTTGAGTTTTATTTTCATCCTGATTTTTTTCCATTTGCTTTCTCTTCATTAAAGTGAATTGGGGTAGTGTGGAGGAAAAAGGAAGGGTTGGCAAACCTTGCTGTGGCTCATATAATATAGATTGTATTCTGTACATTATTAAAAATAGGTTTCTCAGATGGCTGGGCTAATGATTCACTGGGGAAAAAATTGAACTTTACTTAAACACTTGATATTGTTCATCCATTTTCAAATATGTTACTGCTCTACACAGTCTAAGTCTCCATGGAAATACAGAATCAAACAATTAGGATATAAAATTGTGATTACACTTTTCAATACTCTCGGGGCAGTAGATATCTGCCTCTGAAGAGACCAGAGCTAAAGACTGAATGGGGCTACTTTTTAATAAAGAAAAATAATACCACACTCAAACAGTTTTTGTTTTTGTGTCAGCAAGATGCCTGCCTAGACTGTAGTAAGGAATCAATAAATTTTATATATTGATAATGTTAAAAGTCATGTAGAGACACATAAAGCACAAGCAACAAAATAAAAACAGGTGGGACTACAACAAACTAAAAAGCTTCTGCACAGCAATAGAAACAACAAAGTGAAAAGACAACCTATGGGATGGGAAAAATATTTGCAAACCATATTCTGTGATAAGGAGTTAATACCCAAAATATATTAAGAGCTCATGCAACTCAGTAGCAAAAACCAAATAATCAAATTAAAAATGGACAAAAGACCTGAATAGACATTTGTCCAAAGAAGATGTATGAAAGGCCAACAGGTACATGAAAAGATGCTCAGCATCACTAGTCATTAGGGAAGTGCAAGTCAAAACCACAGTGAAATATCACCTCATACCTGTAATGACCATCACCAAAAAGACAAAAGATAACAAATACTGGCGAGGTTGTGGAGGAAAGGGAATCCTTGTGCACTGTTGGTGGGATTGTAAACTGGTACAGCTACTACGGGAAACAGTATGGGGGATCCTCAAAAATTAAATACAGAACTACCGCATGATCCAGCAATTTCACTTCTGGGGGTATATCGAAAGGAAACGAAAACACTAACTTGAAAAGATATCTGCACCTCCCATGTTCATAGCAGAATTATGATAGCCAAGACACGAAAAACTGCCTAAGTGTCCATTGATGGATGAATGGATAAAGAAATTGTGGAATATCTGTATAGTGGAATATTATTCAGCCATTAAAAATGAGGAAATCCTGACATTTGTGACAACATGGATGGACCTCGAGCATATAATGTTAGATGAAGTAAGACAGAGAAAGACAAATACCGTATGATCTTATTTGTGGAATCTAAAACAACAACAACAAGAACAAAAACAAACTCATAGGAAAAAGAGATCAGATTTGTGGTTACCAGAGGTAGAGGGAGGAGGAATTGGAGGAAAGCAGTCAGAAGGTACAGACTTCCAGTTGTAAGATAAATAAGTACTACGGATATAATGTACAGTATGATGACTATAGTTAGCACTGCTGTATGATATACAGGAAAGTTGTAAAGAGAGTAGATCCTAAGAGTTCTCATCACAAAGAAAAAATGTTTTTTTCCCCTTTTTAAAAATTAATCAATTTATTTGTTTTTATTTTTGGCTGTGTTGGGTCTTCGTTGCTGTGCGTGGGCTTTCTCTAGTTGCGGCGAGCGGGGGCTACTCTTCGTTGCAGTGCGCGGACTTCTCATTGTCATGGCTTCTCTTGTTGCGGAGCACGGGCTCTAGGCGTGCAGGCTCAGTAGTTGTGGCTCATGGGCTTAGTTGCTCCACAGCATGTGGGATCTTCCCGGTCCAGGGCTTGAACCCGTGTCCCCTGCATTGGCAGGCAGGTCCTTAACCATTGCGCCACTAGGGAAGCCCTTTTCCCCCTTTTTTGCTTTCTCTTTTTATTTTATCTACGTGAGAGGACGGATTCTAACTAAAGTTATTGCGGTAATCATTTCACAATATATGTAAGTCAAATCGTTATGCCGTACACCCTAAACTTACACCATGATATATGTCAATTATATCTCAATGAAACTGGGAAAAAGTAATTAGGGCCTATCATGCATGCAATATAAAAATACACTTAAATTTCCCTTGAAGTTTAAATTCCAGAACCATATCAATCTTCTATTTTCATAACAGTAATAGAGTATAAAATGAAAGTACCTTCTTCATAATCCTTTTTTTCCCCTGAAGATAACCACAGCTAAGATTGGCTTATATCCATCTAGAACATCATGTATAAAAAATATTTTTCCATAAACAGAATCATATTACAGACTATTGTATCATCTTCTACAACTTAATCATATATGGTTAAAAAAAATAAGGACACAAAACGTCCAAAGGAAGAGAATCCAGGTTTAATTGAGCAGGGCTCTGGCTCAGATTTTCTATAATTCTCTTGACTCTGTTCTCTCTGTTTGTTTGGTTCTTAGGCTAGTTTCCCTCATGATTACAACAGGGCTGTATCATCATATCAGTGATGATATCCAAATTCAGCATCATCTCTGGGCACACAAAGCAGCTGACTTTCTTTGCTTTTGTTTATAAGAGTAAGGAGATTTTCCCAGAAACCTCCTGGTAGACTTCCCCTATGCCCACTGTCACATACTCATTGCCCAGATTATTAACCAGCAAGGGGAAATGTGGCCAACACAACTGGCTCAGAGCATGGGGAGGGAGGGAAGAAAGGATACCTCTACAAAACTGGATTGTTTTGGGAGAAAGAGGAGGGTTATACATGTAAATGAACGTTGGACGATTCCTAACGTTCTTTGCTACGATATATAGCAGACGTGGAGTTGGTACCCTTAAGCCTTATTTGGAAGTATTTATTTAGATTTGAGATCCTCCAGGTTCTTAAGCCAAACTAGATCTAGCAAGTGAAATCCTTACCTAGGAATAGAAATCAAAGTCTATGCTCAGTGGTCTCTGAAGCTGGGAAATGGAAAACCCATGTCTCTTGTCCACCCAACTGATTCATGCAGTATTCATTCCACGAAAGTGTGTTGAGTTGCTATTGTGAATTCTGGGCTGGTGATACAGGGATAAATAAGAAGGCATCCTTGCTCTTGAGGAATTTAGTGATCTAATAGTGAAAAGAAAAGGTAGATACACCATTGAATGTGGGTGAAGTGTGCTTTTGATAGTAAACAGTCCAGTGAGAGTACAGAGGAGGGAGCTCTTAAGTACTTTCCCATCACTACCTCCCCTATATGAAGGCACACATCCTATCATAAATGGCTGAGGTCCTCTACAGGTAAAAACAGTGAAAAGTTTAATGGATTAGTCTGTTTATAGTGTTGGCAAGAAGATGTTACTAGCTATTTATGTTGCAACTGAAATTCCCAATTAACTACTAATAACTTAACATTTTAGTTGAAGAGGCTGGGTTCTATTTGCCTTGCTGTTCACGAACATCCCTAGTAAAGCATAAATACTGCTTTTTGGGAACGGGGCTCTAAAGCTAATAAATTAACACATTTACTGACTGGGTGTGTTCGTTAGCCAGCATCTTGTCTAAAGCCTGTGTACATAATCATGTACCTGTCTTTCATCTGTGAAACTGGTGCAGTGATTTAGAAGGTGAATGGGATGATTATCTCCTAAAGGGCATATAGCTAAAAATATTCACTGAGCAACAACTATTTATCTACCACTTATGTGAATGTGGACATTTGTCTATGGTTGAGATATGCATCCTCTATTTGTAGACGTTTTCTGTTTTACTGTCTTTCTGTCCAGAAAGACTACTTCCTACTCTGAAGCTAAGTATACTACATACTGCTGTGTATTTGAATGATGTGGCTTCCAGAGACACCAGCACCAAACTCAATAAGGAGGTCAATTTAATCAACATGTAATTTAATCACCGTGCCAGCATTATGCACTGTTTTAGATTATGACTCTTGAATGTATAGATTATTCTATTCTATTAGTATCATTCAATTTGAACATCTTCCTCAGATTTTTTGATATTTAAAATAAAAAATATTTTTCACGTGTAAATATTTGATAACAAGTGAATCAGAGAGTAAATTTATGTGCTAGATTGTTCCTGAATTTACCAGTGATTTAAAGATATTCGTAACCTATTGAGCCAAACAGCCTCTAATTTTTATTCTCTTAAAGTAAACTGTATTTTCTTAAAACAGTCTAGTCTAATTTGACAGAATACATCCTCTTTCACTACTTTTTATCAAATACCACTTCCCCTTACTTCCTCGACCCCCTCACTAGCACTGTTTTTTTTTTTTTAAATCACAAGGGGATTTTTCTCTGATATTTACTGTGGACCCTCGTTGAGTTCCTGGTGATAAATCTCACAGTATTGTGAGAGGCCCCATGATTGGATGCCCCTTGAGTTTTTTGTTTTGTTTTTTTACATTTATGGCTGTGTTGGGTCTTCGTTTCTGTGCGAGGGCTTTCTCCAGTTGCGGCAAGCGGGGGCCACTCTTCATCGCGGTGCGCGGGCCTCTCACTATCGCGGCCTCTCTCGTTGCGGAGCACAGGCTCCAGACGCGCAGGCTCAGTAGTTGTGGCTCACGGGCCCAGTTGCTCCGCGGCACGTGGGATCTTCCCAGACCAGGGCTCGAACCCGTGTCCCCTGCATCGGCAGGCAGATTCTCAACCACTGCGCCACCAGGGAAGCCCACTAGCACTGTGTTTCTTACCTTGCTTGAGTTGTCTCCAAAGCATTTCTTTCCTTCTGACATACTATATATTTCTGTTTTTATTTTTATTTTTAAATAAGCTGTCTATCCCCATTAGAGTGTAAATCCCATGAGTGCAAAGTTTTTGATCTGTTGTGTTCACTGGCTTTACCAGTAACACCTAGGACAAAGCATGAGATGAACTAGATAATGAGGAAATATTTGCTGACTTGAGGGATTGCAAAATAGAATATATAAACCAAAAATTAAGGGGCTGAAAAGTGCCCCAAATTCTGTGTCTACTACTATGGTGACAGTTTTGAACCTAAGTAGAACATTGACTGTTCAGTGCAGCTATTTTTCACCTTTCCCTTCTCTATTGCGAGAGAAAAGAAACATATTCAGAAGGGAAAATGAGAAAATAACCTTTTGGGGTTAGATAACCATGCATCCTTGTTTGTCTGGCACAGTTCAGGTTAACACCTGTCCCAGCTTAATTCCTATTATCCCCCTTTCACTGTCCGCAGTGCCCCAGTCTGGGTGAGAAACGAAATGGCCATCCCCAGTCATGGTACCTTGGCGAATCATATAAAAGTTTCAGACGTGTTCCCCAGAAAAAATACAGGTAATTTCTACACATACAAAATCTTTCATACACTTTGAGATTTGAGGACTTAAAAGGAATCCAAGCCACTCTTTTGACTTGTAGCCACACACTCTCAGAATCTATACTTCTTTGCAACTAATCTCAGAGCTGTGAGAGAAAGACAGCGTCCGGTGGGATCTGTATAACTTCGAGACCAGATGGAACATTCTGACAGCGTGAGGTCAGTACTGGAGGTATGACCAGATGTGACTTCTCTGACTTCTGAGATAATGCTGATGCCGTTAGCTCTAAGACCCCAACAGAGCTGTGGTCGAGTTCTTTACTGGAACAGGAAACCTTAGAACTGTCCTTAGACCATTGACAGAGTAGTACAGAGAGCAGCACACCCAGGGCACACAGAATGGGCTCCGTATTGTAGCGCACTGATTTCCATAGTTCTGGAGACAGTGAGCCTGGTGTGAGATAAGAAGAACCTATTGAAATGGTTGCGTGATCTGACATGAGAGAAAAGTGTCCCAATGAGAGTAGACAGTGCAGACAGAGAGAGAGAGAGAAGCGATAGATAAATCACAGCAGAGACAACAAACGAAGCAACGTTAGGCCAGCAAAATTTAATGCTTCATAAGCTGGAGTTACTTGCATTTGTTCACTCTACAGATGTACCATGAGTAACTTATGTTCCAAGCTCTGTGTAGAAGAAATGGTGAGGGAGAGCCTGAGGAGATAGGGGTGTTTCTTCCAGGACAGGACTTAAGTGGAATCTGTGCATTATAATATAAACTATAAATCTGGGGGAGAAGTGAAGGATTAAAAACGAGATTCCAGGGGCAAAGATAAAAACTGAGATTATCTTTACACACCCATGACCTGGAGATTTTGTTTTGTTTTCTTTCTAATGGTATTAGTGTGTATAACAGTTATGAGTAGGAAAATGGATTATATCACGTATTTAATCATGAGATATAGTCTCTGTACTTCCAAAATGGATTTGAGGTGAATGCTACATAGTTATTTAAATTCAGTAAATTTGTAGTTAGTTTCACCATAAGGAGTTTTTGGTTCCTTTGAAAACTATTCAAGAATTGCTTAAGACGAAATCTGTGCACCAGGGGATTCAGCCAAGAATTAGATCACCCTCATGGTGTTTTCTCAAGGACTGTTTTGATTATGGCTTCTTTCTAGGTTGAACTGTTGAACAACTGTTCTCTGAGCAGATTGTTCCTAATTTAATTGTTGCTAAGTGAACAATCAGTTTTCATGAAGGAACTTAAGCTTTAGTTTTCCTTTATGTCTAGCCTTAGTCAGCTTTTCATTCTGTCCATTCTCTATCCAAATTGGACTCACTCCCTGAACATGCTCTATTTTCCCCAGGTACATTACTCATATTCTTACCACACTAATTCCTCAACTTAGAATTCTGAGCCATTCAGAAGTTTACCCTATCCTTCTATGCTTATGTCCAAGAAGGTGTCTTCCTTGAATTTTTTCATAATCCTTTCCACCAGAAGTAATATTTCTACTCATGGATCCATATCACTGGGTTTTTAAGTTTTTCTACATTTCTCTCATTTTATAATAATTATTTGGTATGTATTATATATAATTTATTTACATTAGAATATGTTTTTTTAGAGCAGTTTGAGATTTACAGAAAACTGTCGGAAAAAGTCCCATAACCTTTCCCCTCCCCTACATCCTTTATTATTATAATACCTTGCATTAGTGTGATATATTTGTTATAATTGACAAACATTATCACTCAGAGCTCATAGTTTACATTAGGGCAGATATTGACAAATCATTATCATTCAGATTTCATAGTTTACGTTAGGGTTCACTCTTTGTGCTGTACATTCTAAAAGTTTTGACAAATACATCCATTACTGGTGTTGTACAGAATAGTTTCACTGCTCTAAAAGTCCTGTGTGCTTCACCTCTTCATGCCTCCCTCCCTTCTAACCACTGATCTTTTTACTGTCTCTCCATAGTTTTGCATTTTCCATAATGTCATACACTTAGAATCATACAGTATGCAGCCTTATTATTCTGGCTTTTTTCACATAGTGATATGCATTTAAGCTTTCTCTGTGTCTTTTCCTAGCTTGATAGCTTGTTTCTTTTTATTACTGAGTAATATGCCATTGCCTGGTTGTACAGCAGTTTGTTTATCCGTTTACCTATTGAAGAATATCTTGGTTACTTCTAAGCTTTGGCAATTATGAATAAAGCTGCTATAAACTCACGTGCAGGTTTTCATGTAGACATAAGCTCCCAGCTCCTTTGGGTAAATACTAAGGAAAGAGATTGCTTAGTCATATGTTAAGAGTATGATTACTTTTGTAAGAGACTGCCAAACTGACTTTCAAAGTGTCTGTAGCATGTGGCATTCCCTGAATGAATGAGAGTTCCAGTTGCTCCACATCCTCATCAGCATTTGGTGGTGTCAATTTTTGGATTTTAGCCATTCTCACAGTTGTGTAAATGGTAATAACTTATTGTTATTTTAATTTGCAAGCTCCTGATGACATATGATGTAGACCATCTTTTCATATGCTTATTTGCCATAATGTCTTTTTTTGTGAGGTGTCTATTGAGATCTTTTGCCAAATTTTAAATTGGGCTGTTTATTTTCATATTGTTAAGTTTTTAAAATTGAAGTATAGCTGATATACAGTGTATTAATTTCTGCTGTACAGCAAAGTGATTCAGTTACATACATACACACACACACACACACACACACATATATATATATATATATATATATATATATATATATATATATATATATATATATTCTTTTTCATATTCTTTTCCGTTATGGTTTATCACAGGATATTGAATATAGTTTCCTGTGCTATACAGTGGCACATTGTTATTTATCCATTCTCTATATAATAGTTTGCATCTGCTCATCCCAAACTCCCAGTTTATCCCTCCTCCATCCTCCCTCCCCCTTGGCAACCACAAGTCTGTTCTCTATGTCCGTGAGTCTGTTTAGTAGATAAGTTCATTAGTGTCATGTTTTAGGTTCCACACATAAGTGATATCATATGGTATCTGTCTTTCTCTTTCTGACTTGACTTGACTTAGTATGATATTCTCTAGGTCCATCTATGTTGTTGCAAATGGCATTAGGTCATTCTTTTTTGTAAGTGAGTAGTATTCCATTGTATATCATATTGTTGAGTTTTAAGAGTTCTTTGTCTATTCTGACTACCAGTCTTTTATCATATGTATATGTTTTGCAAAGATTTTCTCCCAGTTGTGGGTTGACTTTTAATACAGCTAACAGTGTTTTTCACAGAGCAGAAGACTTAATTTTCATGAAGTTCAACTTAACAATTTTCCTTTTATGGATCATGCTTTTGGTGTTGTACCTAAAAAGTCATTGCTAAACCCAAGGTCACCCAGATTTTCTCCTATGTTATCTTCTAGGAGTTTTACAGTTTTGTGTGTTATATTTAGGTCTGTGATCCATTTTGAACTCATTTTTGTGGCAGGTTTAAGATCTGTCTAGATTCTTTTTTTTTTTTTTTAACATCTTTACTGGAGTATAATTGCTTTACAATGTTGTGTTAGTTTCTGCTCTGTAACAAAGTGAATCAGCTATGTGTATACATATATCCCCATATCTCCTCCCTCTTGCCTCTCCCTCGCACCCTCCCTATCCCATCCCTCTAGGTGGTCACAAAGCACCAAGCTGACCTCCCTGTGCTATGTAGCTGCTTCCCACTAGCTCTCTGTTTTACATTTGGTAGTGTATATATGTCAATGCTACTCTCTCACTTCATCCCAACTTACCCTTCCCCCTCCCCATGTCCTCAAGTCCATTCTCTACGTCTGTGTCTTTATTCCTGTCCCATCCCTAAGTTCATTAGAACCATTTTTTTTTTTTATTTTTTAGATTCCATATATATGTGTTAGCGTATGGTATTTGTTTTTCTCTTTCTGACTTACTTCACCCTCTACAACAGACTCTATGTCCATCCACCTCACTACAAATAACTCAGTTTCATTTGTTTTTATGGCCGAGTAATACTCCATTGTATGCATGTGCCACATCTTCTTTATCCATTCATCTGTCAGCGGACACCTAGGTTGCTTCCATGTCCAGGCTATTGCAAATAGTGCTGCACTGAACATTGTGGTACATGACTCTTTTTGAATTATGGTTTTCTCAGGGTCTATGCCCAGTAGTAGGATTGCTGGGTCATATGGTAGTTCGGATTTTAGTTTTTTAAGGAACCTCCATACTGTTCTCCACAGTGGCTGTATCAAATTTACATTCCCACCTACAGTGCAAGAAGGTTCACCTTTTCTCTACACCCTCTCCAGCATTTATTGTTTCTAGATTTTTTTGATGATGGCCATTCTGACCGGTAAATGGTGATACCTCATTGTACTTTTTTTTTTTTTCCATAAAGACTGCTGTATTGCTGCACGACAGTCATGAAGCTCAGCTGCACAGGGCCCTTACCACACCGCGCAGAGGCTGGTTCACGGGACCTTGTGATCCTGTTAATGGGCCTCTCTGTTGCAATTAACACAGGCCGCAGGGACCACAAGTTCCCCTCGGCCCTTCTGAAAATGTTGGGGAGTGTTGGTGCAGGAAGGGAATACACGCTTTCTGCATTTGTGCCCTGCACGGCGGCAGCCGTTGCTGTTGGGAGCCACTGTGCTAAACCTCTTAGGTCATGTTTCCCTTCAGTTGTTCTGACTACCTCCAAGCGCTCCACGGCTGCACGCTTGTCTCCCTGGAAAAGGCACAGCCCCCATTCTGTGCAGGGACGACGCGAAGCAGAGTGTGATGCATCTCTCTGGAGCGTCAAGTTTATTAACTAGAGTTGGAAGAACCCAGGAGTTCTTGGAACAAGAACTATCCCCCTCCCCCACCAACACGGAAGACAGAAGAGTGGGGGAGGGGAGGGGAGACGTGCCCCAGGAATGACAGTCCCGTCTCTCAAGTCTCACCCAGGTGGGGGTTGAGGGGCAGACCTGCAGCCACGGTGGCCTCGCTTTCGGTCGCCCGGGCTGCTCCGGACCATCCTCTGAGCTGGCCAGGGTCTTGGATACGATGCTTCTGAAGGCCGCGCAGAGAACACACTCCTCTTCCCCTGCACCGGGCCCCAGGGAGCGCGGCGGCCTGACCTTCCTGCCTCGGTCATGCATGGGGTTCACATGGGCTCACTTTATTATGACGCCTCATGCTGGGCAGCTTGCAACAAAGATGTTTCAAAACAAAGTTCCAGATTCTCCCAGCCACCCCTTGCTTTTTCTGGCTCTGGCCAGAGAGAGTGGATGAGGACACACTGTCAGGCTGCCCAGCGTGGGAGGACCTTCCAGTGTTGGACACACCCAGGGGGCAGCTGCTTCCCTCTGGGGCTCCAATCCTGCTGCTGCTGGAGGTGGATGTCCCAGTGCCACACTGGGGGGCTGGGCTGGGGGTGGCAGTCCTCGCCTCCAGGCTGGGTGGGGGACAGGCAGACTCACCGCTCTTCTGCCCCGCCTGCTGGTCTTCCTGCAGCTGCACGTTTTCTCCCTGGTAGAGCCACCTGCTTTTCAGGGGGGACACCACAGGGCTCGGAGAAGGCTCAAGTTCACTGCCACAGAGGTCCCCGCAAGAGAAGGGCTTCAGAGTTATGATGGAGACCTCCACCTTGGGTTTCTTGGAGCTCACACTGCCTGTCCCAGTGTCCTGGATCTGGTCGCAAGTCAAGCCCCGAGTCCTCACCATTGTCACCTCCAGGTCCTCTCCACAGGGTGGCTGGAGTGGCTCCTTCTGGCCCATGTTGACCCATGGATGCCCCATGAGGTCAGGTAAGGTGCCTCTGTCACTGGGGTTGAGGACGATCATTTTTTGTAACAGATCCCTTATCTCCAAAGACAGATAAGGTGGGATGGGGTACTGCCCTTGTAGGATTTGCTTCCGCAGGTCCTGGAAGTCTTTTCCCGCAAAGGGCCGGGACCCAGTTACCATGGTGTAGAGCACTGCTCCCAGGCTCCACACGTCCACCGCAGGGCTGCTGGAGCTCTGCCCCAGGAGGAGTTCCGGGGCAGCATAAGGGTGTGTGTCGCAGATCGTGTCCAGTTGGCCAGTGTCATCACACTTGTTGCTGAGGCCAAAGTCTGTAAGTTTGATATTCATGTTGGAATCAAAGAGGAGGCTCACTGGCTTCAGGTCCCGGTGCACGATGCCCCTCTGGTGGCAGTGCTGCAGGGCGGAGAGCAGCTGCCGGAACGGGCCGCGGGCCTGCGCCTCTGTCATACGGCCATGGATCTTCAAGTAGCGGAACATGTCCCCCCCCCTGAGGTACTCCATCACCACGAAACATGTCTCCTGTGTGTCAGTCACCCCCAGCAGTTTGACAATATTGGGGTGATTCAGAGCCTTCAGACTGCACACTTCCCGGAAAAGTGCCTGGGCACTTGAGAAGCTCTGACGCCTTTTCCTTATGACCTTCACAGCCATCCGTGTCCCGGTCGGAACGTGCCGGACCAACTTCACTTTACCGAAGGTGCCTTCACCGATGGTGTGGAGCATCTCGAAGTCATCAATATGAGCCTCCTTGCCAGCAGATTTGGCTGTGAGGCCCTGCATCCTGGTGATCTGCTAACTACACTGACTGACAGCACTACCTAGCAACGCTAACTACGCTAACTAACAATGCTAACTGTACTAACAGGGCTAAGTGTGCTGTCTCTACTAACAACGCTAACTACGCTAACTGTACCAACAGCGCTAACTAGTACTAACTACACTAACTATGCTAATCAAGTATTAACTACACCAACAATACTCACTATGCTAACTGTAGAAAGAACAATGACACAAATAAAAAAGAGTAGAGAAAAGAGAAACGAAAATCAACAAAATGGCAGAAACAAGGAAAACACAAGCTAACTGTAGGTCCAAGGCCGTCAGGTCACCAAAAGCAGCTTCCTGGGCTCTAAGGACCAAAAACCTGGGCCCACCTTTCTCTTTCATAGGGCTCTGTGAAGTACATCACAATGGTGCACTCTGAGGTCAGAGCAAGAAATGGACCCATCACCGCTGGGGATACACCACAGTGGTTTTCTCACTTTTTGAGTTCAAGGCCCCTTTACACTTAGGAAAAAGGATCCCAAAGGAATTTTTCTTTACGTGTGTTATTAGATATTGGTATTCACTTTGTTATAAATAAAAATCTGCAGGATACTTCAGTGGCCTTTTTATTTCTAGTTTGAAAATGTGTAATAATTTTAGAGACCTCATAACGTCTACACTTGAAATGTTCAATTCCTTTTCCTTAAATTCTGGTCTCAAAATAACGTTACAACTTAACTGACTTCACGATACTATACAAAATGTTCTGTTGCCTAAGACATGATACGGTACATTATGAAAGTCTATGAAGCTGAGAGAAGGTTTGCCAGGAAGGTCATTGAGCAGATTTCTCATCAGGAGCCTCGGAGGCCAGATGGCATGACTCAATATACTTGAAGTGTTGAAGGAAAGAAACCGTCAACCAAGAATCCTATATCTAGCAAAACTTTCCTTCGAAAATGAGGGAGAAATCAAGACATTCCCAGTTACTAAAGAGTTGAGAGAGTTCTTAACCACCAGACCTGCCTGCCACAGGGAGTTCTTCAGGTTGGAGTCAAGGACCCTGGACAGTAGCTCAAAGCCTTATGAAGAAATAAAGACCTCTGGTAAAAGTAGACAGACGGGCGACGAGAAAAGCTAGTACTGTTGTAACTTTGGTTTGTAGCTTCCACTTTTTGTCTTCTATTTGATTTAAGAGACTAATATATAATAAAACACACACATACAAATCAAAAAAAAAAAAAAAGATCACCTCTTCACTTAGAAAAGTTACTTCACCCCCACTTTAGCCTAACTTTGGGAATTCCCATCAACAACATTCTTCTTTCCACTGTAGGAAGCAACGCTGCCAGAAGCTATGGCAAGCAGAGCCTCTTCTAAAATGCCTTTGATGACTGCAGCAACATGGATGCAACTAGAGATTATTAAGTGAAGTAAGTCAGAAAGAGAAAGACAAATACCATGTGGTACCACTTACATGTGGAATCTAAAGTATGGCACAAATGAACCTATCTATGAAACAGCAACAGACTCACAGACATAGAGAACAGACTTGTGGTTGCCAAGGAGGAGGGGAGTGGGAGAGGGCAGGGCTGGGAGTGTGGCATTAGCAGATGTAAACTATTATATATAGGAGGGATAAACAACAAGGTCCTACTCTACAGCACAGGGAACTAGAGTCAATATCCTGTGATAAACTGTAATGGATTTGCATTTCTCTAATGATTAGTTATGTTCAGCATCCTTTCATATGTTTTTGGGCAATCTGTATATCTTCTTTGGAGAAATGTCTATTTAGGTCTTCTGCCCATTTTTGGATTGGGTTGTTTGTCTTTTTGTTATTGAGCTGCATGAGCTGCTTGTAAATTTTGGAGATTAATCCTTTGTCAGTTGCTTCATTTGCAAATATTTTCTCCCATTTTGAGGGTTGTCTTTTCATCTTGTTTATGGTTTCCTTTGCTGTGCAAAAGCTTTTAAGTTTCATTAGGTCCCATTTGTTTATTTTTGTTTTTATTTCCATTACTCTAGGAGGTGGGTCAAAAAAGATCTTGCTGTGATTTATGTCGAAGAGTGTTCTTCCTACGTTTTCCTCTAAGAGTTTGATAGTGTCTGGCCTTACATTTAGGTCTTTAATCCATTTTGAGTTTATTTTTGTGTATGGTGTTAGGAAGTTTTCTAATTTCATTCTTTTACATGTAGCTGTCCAGTTTTCCCAGCACCACTTATTGAAGAGGCTGTCTTTTCTGCACTGTATATTCTTGCCCTCTTTATCAAAGATAAGATGACCGTATGTGTGTGGGTTTATCTCTGGGCTTTCTATCCTGTTCCATTGATCTGTATTTCTGTTTTTGTGCCAGTACCATACTGTCTTGATTACTGTATCTTTGTAATATAATCTGAAGTCAGGGAGCCTGAGTCCTCCAGCTCCGTTTTTCTTTCTCAAGGTTGCTTTGGTTATTCGGGGCCTTTTATGTTTCCATACAAATGTGAAATTTTTTGTTCTAGTTCTGTGAAAACTGCCATTGGTAGTTTGATAGGGATTGCATTGAATCTGTAGATTGCTTTGGGTAGTATAGTCATTTTCACAGTGTTGATTCTTCCAATCCAAGAACATGGTATATCTCTCCATCTGTTGGTATCATCTTTAATTTCTTTCATCAGTGTCTTATAGTTTCCCGCGTACAGGTCTTTTGTCTCCTTAGGAAGGTTTATTCCTAGGTATTTTATTCTTTTTGTTGCAGTGGTAAATGGGAGTGTTCCTTAATTTCTCTTTCGTATTTTTCATCATCAGAATGCAAGAGATCTGTGCATTAATTTTGTATCCTGCTACTTTACCAAATTCATTGATTAGCTCTAGGAGTTTTCTGGTAGCATCTTTAGGATTCTCTATGTATAGTATCATGTCATCTGCAAGCAGTGACAGCTTTACTTCTTCTTTTCCAGTTTGGATTCCTTTTCTTCCTTTTTCTTCTCTGATTGCTGTGGCTAAAACTTCCAAAACTATGTTGAATAATAGTGGTGAGAGTGGGCACCCTTGTCTTGTTCCTGATTTTAGAGGAAATGGTTTCAGTTTTTCACCATTGAGAACAATGTTGGCTGTGGGTTTGTCATATATGGCCTTTATTATGTTGAGGTAAGTTCCCTCTATGCCTACTTTCTGGAGAGGTTTGAATCATAAATGGGGGTTGAATTTTGTCAGAAGCTTTTTCTGCATCTATTGAGATGATCATATGGTTTTTTTCCTTCAGTTTGTTAATGTGGTGTATCACATTGATTTGCATATATTGAAGAATCCTTGCATTCCTGGGATAAACCTCACTTGATCATGGTGTATGATCCTTTTAATGTGCTGTTTGATTCTGTGTGCTAGTATTTTGTTGAGGATTTTTGCGTCTGTGTTCATCAGTGATATTGGTCTGCAGTTTTCTTTTTTTGTGACATCTTTGTCTGGTTTTGGTATCAGGGTGATGGTGGCCTCATAGAATGAGTTTGGGAGTGTTCCTCCCTCTGCTATATTTTGAAAGAGTTTGAGAAGGATAGGTGTTAGCTGTTTTCTAAATATTTGATAGAGTTCTCCTGTGAAGCCATCTGGTTCTGAGCTTGTTTGTTTGTTGGAAGATTTTTAATCACAGTTTCAATTTCAGTGCTTGTGAAGGAACAACTTGGTCTCATTAGACAATTCTTTAGAATTCTATTAGAAACTAGTACTTGCCAGGAGGAGTATGCATAATATGTCCAGAGATATTCCTAATATTTTTATGTTTCAGTTTACTGAAATGGTTTATTATTTTATATGAACTCCTAAGAGTGTTTCATATTTCTAAATTATATACTGTCTTGTAATTACAAAATACCACTGTGACTTAATTATTAATAGAGAGATACATCAGACTCAGACATGTTCAGTTTTTATGAAAAATGAAGTTATAGAATATGGAGTATTATTATACAGTTGTACCATTCTTCTAATAAAACCTCTGCTTTTTTAAAGCATGTACTCTGAGAGTATTCAAAAATGCATCAAGAAGTAACCAGCTAAATTTACTGGTAAATGAGGTGTTTTTTATTTTTAATACATTTTTTTAAACATTGAAGCACCATAGATGAGTTTTTTAAAAATACATTTATCAAACATTGAAGTATCAATTTCAGGCAAGTAATTGCATTTAAGATCATTTTATATAAATGCAAGAGTAGAAGTTGAAGTTCAAGAAGTTGTGTGCTATATTCCATGGGGGTTAAGCATACAGATTCTAGAGCAAACTCCTTGAGTTAAATTCTTGGTAATCTTAGGAAAGCTGCTTAATGTTTCTGTACCTCAGTTTTCTCATCTATAAAGTGGGGGAAAAAATAGTGTCCCCTTCATAGTGCTGTTGTGAGAATCTAATAAGTCCATATAACTAATGTGTATAGAACATTCATGGCACACAGGAAGCACTATAGCTATGCTGTTATCTTCTTATCGTGTTTGCTTTGGGAATGCAAATGTTTGCTCCAGACCAAATATTTGGTCCAAATATTAAAATCATATTTGGCCCAAGTATTAAAAAACATATTTGGTCCAAATACTAAAAGCAAAACAAACAAACAGCAATAAAACCCCCAGTTACCTCAAGGCTCCAGAGAGTTGAGCAAAAGCAGACGTATTCCGGAGAGGAGTCAGACTTGGAAAATGGAATTGGTGCCAGTGACTTTTACATTTTTTAAGGCTTTTAGCCTGGAGGCTGACAGAAGTCAGTGCTGTGTGGTAGTGAAAACTCTAAAAGAACATGCACAGTCTCTCGGAAGACAGAAAGTCAAGGAGGGATCCTGGAAAAGAGAACTCCAGAGAGAGGGCGCCCCAAATTCTGTGCATCCACTCTGCTCAAGTCTCTGGCTGATGCTTAGCCACGTGTATGGGGGGCAGGTGTGAATTCAGTTACCACTGCTAAGGGCAACACTGCACTGAGGTTTACACTGCCAGCAAGCATTTTGCAGTGTGTGATTTGAGTCCCACCAAGTTGATTGCTTGTTAAAGCGAATATAATCAACGTTCTTCAGTGGTATATAGCAGAATCCAGAATCTCAACAATATAAAAGGACAGGATACAATTCACAATTGTTTAAAATGTATAGAAACATGCAAATGTGACCCAATCTCAAGAGAGACGACTACCAAGAACAACCTGGAGATGATCTTACCAGACAAGGATTTAAAGCAGCTATTACGGCTGTGTTCAGTGAAATCAAGGAAAATATGTTTCCTGTGAACAAAAAGATTAAAAAAACTCAACGTATAAAAATTATTCAAAGAAACAAAATGGAATTTCTAGACCTGAAAATTACAGTATCTGAAAAGTTCACATAGCTAGTAAGTGATAGAACTAGGGTATGAATTTATCTCCATTGGGCTCTGAAGTCTATGCTTTTAAGCTCTTTACTATGGAGTATCCATGTAATAAGAGGAGAGCAGTGGGAGAGCCTAAGGGGATGTCACTACTAAAGCAGTGGGAAGAAGAGGAGGAGGACCCCATGGAAGGCTCTGGGAAGATACAATCTGGGAGATAAGAGGAAAATTAGGAGAAAATAGTTACAGAAGCCATGTGTATTAGTCTCTATGGCCGCTGTAACAAATGACTCCAAGCCTGATGGCTTAAAACACCATGAACTTATTATCTTAAAGTTCTTGAGGTAAGACTTCTAAAACTTAGTTTCAATGGGCTAAAATCAAAGTTTTGGCAGGACTGCATTAATTCTGGTGGCTCTAGGGAGGAATCTATTTCCTTGCCTTTTCTAGCTTATATTTTTGGCTGGTGGCCCATGCTCCATCTTCAAAGCCAGCAACATACTATCATGTTACATATTCACAGGCTCTGTGGAATAGGATGTGGATGGTTTTGGGGTGCCACTATTTGGCCTACTACATCATGGAAGTGTAGAGTTTTCAGTAAGATGTTGTTGACAACATCAGTTGAAAATCAGAGAAATCTAGTTGAATAAGGACTGAAAAGTGTACTTTGGTTTGACAGGAGCCTGGTTTTCCTGCAAACCAATCAATATTATTTTCAGCCTATCTTATATATACATACTAATCCATAGATTCACACATATTTTACATTGAAAAGACTTTATTATCTAAGGAGTTTTCGGTATTTATTAGTTACTCCAAAAGTGGTGCTCAATATTTCTTTTATACTTATATTTAAATATATTTAATATTCTTTTATATTCTTATTCTTCTGGTATTTTGGTTCATGTTCACTACATCTAAAAGACTTATTTGTTCATGCTCTTGGGCGGATAGGCCAAGGATCAAAAATTAAGAGTTAATGTTGCATCCACCCTGGTTGAGTTTTATTTTCATCCTGATTTTTTTCCATTTGCTTTCTCTTCATTAAAGTGAATTGGGGTAGTGTGGAGGAAAAAGGAAGGGTTGGCAAACCTTGCTGTGGCTCATATAATATAGATTGTATTCTGTACATTATTAAAAATAGGTTTCTCAGATGGCTGGGCTAATGATTCACTGGGGAAAAAATTGAACTTTACTTAAACACTTGATATTGTTCATCCATTTTCAAATATGTTACTGCTCTACACAGTCTAAGTCTCCATGGAAATACAGAATCAAACAATTAGGATATAAAATTGTGATTACACTTTTCAATACTCTCGGGGCAGTAGATATCTGCCTCTGAAGAGACCAGAGCTAAAGACTGAATGGGGCTACTTTTTAATAAAGAAAAATAATACCACACTCAAACAGTTTTTGTTTTTGTGTCAGCAAGATGCCTGCCTAGACTGTAGTAAGGAATCAATAAATTTTATATATTGATAATGTTAAAAGTCATGTAGAGACACATAAAGCACAAGCAACAAAATAAAAACAGGTGGGACTACAACAAACTAAAAAGCTTCTGCACAGCAATAGAAACAACAAAGTGAAAAGACAACCTATGGGATGGGAAAAATATTTGCAAACCATATTCTGTGATAAGGAGTTAATACCCAAAATATATTAAGAGCTCATGCAACTCAGTAGCAAAAACCAAATAATCAAATTAAAAATGGACAAAAGACCTGAATAGACATTTGTCCAAAGAAGATGTATGAAAGGCCAACAGGTACATGAAAAGATGCTCAGCATCACTAGTCATTAGGGAAGTGCAAGTCAAAACCACAGTGAAATATCACCTCATACCTGTAATGACCATCACCAAAAAGACAAAAGATAACAAATACTGGCGAGGTTGTGGAGGAAAGGGAATCCTTGTGCACTGTTGGTGGGATTGTAAACTGGTACAGCTACTACGGGAAACAGTATGGGGGATCCTCAAAAATTAAATACAGAACTACCGCATGATCCAGCAATTTCACTTCTGGGGGTATATCGAAAGGAAACGAAAACACTAACTTGAAAAGATATCTGCACCTCCCATGTTCATAGCAGAATTATGATAGCCAAGACACGAAAAACTGCCTAAGTGTCCATTGATGGATGAATGGATAAAGAAATTGTGGAATATCTGTATAGTGGAATATTATTCAGCCATTAAAAATGAGGAAATCCTGACATTTGTGACAACATGGATGGACCTCGAGCATATAATGTTAGATGAAGTAAGACAGAGAAAGACAAATACCGTATGATCTTATTTGTGGAATCTAAAACAACAACAACAAGAACAAAAACAAACTCATAGGAAAAAGAGATCAGATTTGTGGTTACCAGAGGTAGAGGGAGGAGGAATTGGAGGAAAGCAGTCAGAAGGTACAGACTTCCAGTTGTAAGATAAATAAGTACTACGGATATAATGTACAGTATGATGACTATAGTTAGCACTGCTGTATGATATACAGGAAAGTTGTAAAGAGAGTAGATCCTAAGAGTTCTCATCACAAAGAAAAAATGTTTTTTTCCCCTTTTTAAAAATTAATCAATTTATTTGTTTTTATTTTTGGCTGTGTTGGGTCTTCGTTGCTGTGCGTGGGCTTTCTCTAGTTGCGGCGAGCGGGGGCTACTCTTCGTTGCAGTGCGCGGACTTCTCATTGTCATGGCTTCTCTTGTTGCGGAGCACGGGCTCTAGGCGTGCAGGCTCAGTAGTTGTGGCTCATGGGCTTAGTTGCTCCACAGCATGTGGGATCTTCCCGGTCCAGGGCTTGAACCCGTGTCCCCTGCATTGGCAGGCAGGTCCTTAACCATTGCGCCACTAGGGAAGCCCTTTTCCCCCTTTTTTGCTTTCTCTTTTTATTTTATCTACGTGAGAGGACGGATTCTAACTAAAGTTATTGCGGTAATCATTTCACAATATATGTAAGTCAAATCGTTATGCCGTACACCCTAAACTTACACCATGATATATGTCAATTATATCTCAATGAAACTGGGAAAAAGTAATTAGGGCCTATCATGCATGCAATATAAAAATACACTTAAATTTCCCTTGAAGTTTAAATTCCAGAACCATATCAATCTTCTATTTTCATAACAGTAATAGAGTATAAAATGAAAGTACCTTCTTCATAATCCTTTTTTTCCCCTGAAGATAACCACAGCTAAGATTGGCTTATATCCATCTAGAACATCATGTATAAAAAATATTTTTCCATAAACAGAATCATATTACAGACTATTGTATCATCTTCTACAACTTAATCATATATGGTTAAAAAAAATAAGGACACAAAACGTCCAAAGGAAGAGAATCCAGGTTTAATTGAGCAGGGCTCTGGCTCAGATTTTCTATAATTCTCTTGACTCTGTTCTCTCTGTTTGTTTGGTTCTTAGGCTAGTTTCCCTCATGATTACAACAGGGCTGTATCATCATATCAGTGATGATATCCAAATTCAGCATCATCTCTGGGCACACAAAGCAGCTGACTTTCTTTGCTTTTGTTTATAAGAGTAAGGAGATTTTCCCAGAAACCTCCTGGTAGACTTCCCCTATGCCCACTGTCACATACTCATTGCCCAGATTATTAACCAGCAAGGGGAAATGTGGCCAACACAACTGGCTCAGAGCATGGGGAGGGAGGGAAGAAAGGATACCTCTACAAAACTGGATTGTTTTGGGAGAAAGAGGAGGGTTATACATGTAAATGAACGTTGGACGATTCCTAACGTTCTTTGCTACGATATATAGCAGACGTGGAGTTGGTACCCTTAAGCCTTATTTGGAAGTATTTATTTAGATTTGAGATCCTCCAGGTTCTTAAGCCAAACTAGATCTAGCAAGTGAAATCCTTACCTAGGAATAGAAATCAAAGTCTATGCTCAGTGGTCTCTGAAGCTGGGAAATGGAAAACCCATGTCTCTTGTCCACCCAACTGATTCATGCAGTATTCATTCCACGAAAGTGTGTTGAGTTGCTATTGTGAATTCTGGGCTGGTGATACAGGGATAAATAAGAAGGCATCCTTGCTCTTGAGGAATTTAGTGATCTAATAGTGAAAAGAAAAGGTAGATACACCATTGAATGTGGGTGAAGTGTGCTTTTGATAGTAAACAGTCCAGTGAGAGTACAGAGGAGGGAGCTCTTAAGTACTTTCCCATCACTACCTCCCCTATATGAAGGCACACATCCTATCATAAATGGCTGAGGTCCTCTACAGGTAAAAACAGTGAAAAGTTTAATGGATTAGTCTGTTTATAGTGTTGGCAAGAAGATGTTACTAGCTATTTATGTTGCAACTGAAATTCCCAATTAACTACTAATAACTTAACATTTTAGTTGAAGAGGCTGGGTTCTATTTGCCTTGCTGTTCACGAACATCCCTAGTAAAGCATAAATACTGCTTTTTGGGAACGGGGCTCTAAAGCTAATAAATTAACACATTTACTGACTGGGTGTGTTCGTTAGCCAGCATCTTGTCTAAAGCCTGTGTACATAATCATGTACCTGTCTTTCATCTGTGAAACTGGTGCAGTGATTTAGAAGGTGAATGGGATGATTATCTCCTAAAGGGCATATAGCTAAAAATATTCACTGAGCAACAACTATTTATCTACCACTTATGTGAATGTGGACATTTGTCTATGGTTGAGATATGCATCCTCTATTTGTAGACGTTTTCTGTTTTACTGTCTTTCTGTCCAGAAAGACTACTTCCTACTCTGAAGCTAAGTATACTACATACTGCTGTGTATTTGAATGATGTGGCTTCCAGAGACACCAGCACCAAACTCAATAAGGAGGTCAATTTAATCAACATGTAATTTAATCACCGTGCCAGCATTATGCACTGTTTTAGATTATGACTCTTGAATGTATAGATTATTCTATTCTATTAGTATCATTCAATTTGAACATCTTCCTCAGATTTTTTGATATTTAAAATAAAAAATATTTTTCACGTGTAAATATTTGATAACAAGTGAATCAGAGAGTAAATTTATGTGCTAGATTGTTCCTGAATTTACCAGTGATTTAAAGATATTCGTAACCTATTGAGCCAAACAGCCTCTAATTTTTATTCTCTTAAAGTAAACTGTATTTTCTTAAAACAGTCTAGTCTAATTTGACAGAATACATCCTCTTTCACTACTTTTTATCAAATACCACTTCCCCTTACTTCCTCGACCCCCTCACTAGCACTGTTTTTTTTTTTTTAAATCACAAGGGGATTTTTCTCTGATATTTACTGTGGACCCTCGTTGAGTTCCTGGTGATAAATCTCACAGTATTGTGAGAGGCCCCATGATTGGATGCCCCTTGAGTTTTTTGTTTTGTTTTTTTACATTTATGGCTGTGTTGGGTCTTCGTTTCTGTGCGAGGGCTTTCTCCAGTTGCGGCAAGCGGGGGCCACTCTTCATCGCGGTGCGCGGGCCTCTCACTATCGCGGCCTCTCTCGTTGCGGAGCACAGGCTCCAGACGCGCAGGCTCAGTAGTTGTGGCTCACGGGCCCAGTTGCTCCGCGGCACGTGGGATCTTCCCAGACCAGGGCTCGAACCCGTGTCCCCTGCATCGGCAGGCAGATTCTCAACCACTGCGCCACCAGGGAAGCCCACTAGCACTGTGTTTCTTACCTTGCTTGAGTTGTCTCCAAAGCATTTCTTTCCTTCTGACATACTATATATTTCTGTTTTTATTTTTATTTTTAAATAAGCTGTCTATCCCCATTAGAGTGTAAATCCCATGAGTGCAAAGTTTTTGATCTGTTGTGTTCACTGGCTTTACCAGTAACACCTAGGACAAAGCATGAGATGAACTAGATAATGAGGAAATATTTGCTGACTTGAGGGATTGCAAAATAGAATATATAAACCAAAAATTAAGGGGCTGAAAAGTGCCCCAAATTCTGTGTCTACTACTATGGTGACAGTTTTGAACCTAAGTAGAACATTGACTGTTCAGTGCAGCTATTTTTCACCTTTCCCTTCTCTATTGCGAGAGAAAAGAAACATATTCAGAAGGGAAAATGAGAAAATAACCTTTTGGGGTTAGATAACCATGCATCCTTGTTTGTCTGGCACAGTTCAGGTTAACACCTGTCCCAGCTTAATTCCTATTATCCCCCTTTCACTGTCCGCAGTGCCCCAGTCTGGGTGAGAAACGAAATGGCCATCCCCAGTCATGGTACCTTGGCGAATCATATAAAAGTTTCAGACGTGTTCCCCAGAAAAAATACAGGTAATTTCTACACATACAAAATCTTTCATACACTTTGAGATTTGAGGACTTAAAAGGAATCCAAGCCACTCTTTTGACTTGTAGCCACACACTCTCAGAATCTATACTTCTTTGCAACTAATCTCAGAGCTGTGAGAGAAAGACAGCGTCCGGTGGGATCTGTATAACTTCGAGACCAGATGGAACATTCTGACAGCGTGAGGTCAGTACTGGAGGTATGACCAGATGTGACTTCTCTGACTTCTGAGATAATGCTGATGCCGTTAGCTCTAAGACCCCAACAGAGCTGTGGTCGAGTTCTTTACTGGAACAGGAAACCTTAGAACTGTCCTTAGACCATTGACAGAGTAGTACAGAGAGCAGCACACCCAGGGCACACAGAATGGGCTCCGTATTGTAGCGCACTGATTTCCATAGTTCTGGAGACAGTGAGCCTGGTGTGAGATAAGAAGAACCTATTGAAATGGTTGCGTGATCTGACATGAGAGAAAAGTGTCCCAATGAGAGTAGACAGTGCAGACAGAGAGAGAGAGAGAAGCGATAGATAAATCACAGCAGAGACAACAAACGAAGCAACGTTAGGCCAGCAAAATTTAATGCTTCATAAGCTGGAGTTACTTGCATTTGTTCACTCTACAGATGTACCATGAGTAACTTATGTTCCAAGCTCTGTGTAGAAGAAATGGTGAGGGAGAGCCTGAGGAGATAGGGGTGTTTCTTCCAGGACAGGACTTAAGTGGAATCTGTGCATTATAATATAAACTATAAATCTGGGGGAGAAGTGAAGGATTAAAAACGAGATTCCAGGGGCAAAGATAAAAACTGAGATTATCTTTACACACCCATGACCTGGAGATTTTGTTTTGTTTTCTTTCTAATGGTATTAGTGTGTATAACAGTTATGAGTAGGAAAATGGATTATATCACGTATTTAATCATGAGATATAGTCTCTGTACTTCCAAAATGGATTTGAGGTGAATGCTACATAGTTATTTAAATTCAGTAAATTTGTAGTTAGTTTCACCATAAGGAGTTTTTGGTTCCTTTGAAAACTATTCAAGAATTGCTTAAGACGAAATCTGTGCACCAGGGGATTCAGCCAAGAATTAGATCACCCTCATGGTGTTTTCTCAAGGACTGTTTTGATTATGGCTTCTTTCTAGGTTGAACTGTTGAACAACTGTTCTCTGAGCAGATTGTTCCTAATTTAATTGTTGCTAAGTGAACAATCAGTTTTCATGAAGGAACTTAAGCTTTAGTTTTCCTTTATGTCTAGCCTTAGTCAGCTTTTCATTCTGTCCATTCTCTATCCAAATTGGACTCACTCCCTGAACATGCTCTATTTTCCCCAGGTACATTACTCATATTCTTACCACACTAATTCCTCAACTTAGAATTCTGAGCCATTCAGAAGTTTACCCTATCCTTCTATGCTTATGTCCAAGAAGGTGTCTTCCTTGAATTTTTTCATAATCCTTTCCACCAGAAGTAATATTTCTACTCATGGATCCATATCACTGGGTTTTTAAGTTTTTCTACATTTCTCTCATTTTATAATAATTATTTGGTATGTATTATATATAATTTATTTACATTAGAATATGTTTTTTTAGAGCAGTTTGAGATTTACAGAAAACTGTCGGAAAAAGTCCCATAACCTTTCCCCTCCCCTACATCCTTTATTATTATAATACCTTGCATTAGTGTGATATATTTGTTATAATTGACAAACATTATCACTCAGAGCTCATAGTTTACATTAGGGCAGATATTGACAAATCATTATCATTCAGATTTCATAGTTTACGTTAGGGTTCACTCTTTGTGCTGTACATTCTAAAAGTTTTGACAAATACATCCATTACTGGTGTTGTACAGAATAGTTTCACTGCTCTAAAAGTCCTGTGTGCTTCACCTCTTCATGCCTCCCTCCCTTCTAACCACTGATCTTTTTACTGTCTCTCCATAGTTTTGCATTTTCCATAATGTCATACACTTAGAATCATACAGTATGCAGCCTTATTATTCTGGCTTTTTTCACATAGTGATATGCATTTAAGCTTTCTCTGTGTCTTTTCCTAGCTTGATAGCTTGTTTCTTTTTATTACTGAGTAATATGCCATTGCCTGGTTGTACAGCAGTTTGTTTATCCGTTTACCTATTGAAGAATATCTTGGTTACTTCTAAGCTTTGGCAATTATGAATAAAGCTGCTATAAACTCACGTGCAGGTTTTCATGTAGACATAAGCTCCCAGCTCCTTTGGGTAAATACTAAGGAAAGAGATTGCTTAGTCATATGTTAAGAGTATGATTACTTTTGTAAGAGACTGCCAAACTGACTTTCAAAGTGTCTGTAGCATGTGGCATTCCCTGAATGAATGAGAGTTCCAGTTGCTCCACATCCTCATCAGCATTTGGTGGTGTCAATTTTTGGATTTTAGCCATTCTCACAGTTGTGTAAATGGTAATAACTTATTGTTATTTTAATTTGCAAGCTCCTGATGACATATGATGTAGACCATCTTTTCATATGCTTATTTGCCATAATGTCTTTTTTTGTGAGGTGTCTATTGAGATCTTTTGCCAAATTTTAAATTGGGCTGTTTATTTTCATATTGTTAAGTTTTTAAAATTGAAGTATAGCTGATATACAGTGTATTAATTTCTGCTGTACAGCAAAGTGATTCAGTTACATACATACACACACACACACACACACACACATATATATATATATATATATATATATATATATATATATATATATATATATATATATTCTTTTTCATATTCTTTTCCGTTATGGTTTATCACAGGATATTGAATATAGTTTCCTGTGCTATACAGTGGCACATTGTTATTTATCCATTCTCTATATAATAGTTTGCATCTGCTCATCCCAAACTCCCAGTTTATCCCTCCTCCATCCTCCCTCCCCCTTGGCAACCACAAGTCTGTTCTCTATGTCCGTGAGTCTGTTTAGTAGATAAGTTCATTAGTGTCATGTTTTAGGTTCCACACATAAGTGATATCATATGGTATCTGTCTTTCTCTTTCTGACTTGACTTGACTTAGTATGATATTCTCTAGGTCCATCTATGTTGTTGCAAATGGCATTAGGTCATTCTTTTTTGTAAGTGAGTAGTATTCCATTGTATATCATATTGTTGAGTTTTAAGAGTTCTTTGTCTATTCTGACTACCAGTCTTTTATCATATGTATATGTTTTGCAAAGATTTTCTCCCAGTTGTGGGTTGACTTTTAATACAGCTAACAGTGTTTTTCACAGAGCAGAAGACTTAATTTTCATGAAGTTCAACTTAACAATTTTCCTTTTATGGATCATGCTTTTGGTGTTGTACCTAAAAAGTCATTGCTAAACCCAAGGTCACCCAGATTTTCTCCTATGTTATCTTCTAGGAGTTTTACAGTTTTGTGTGTTATATTTAGGTCTGTGATCCATTTTGAACTCATTTTTGTGGCAGGTTTAAGATCTGTCTAGATTCTTTTTTTTTTTTTTTAACATCTTTACTGGAGTATAATTGCTTTACAATGTTGTGTTAGTTTCTGCTCTGTAACAAAGTGAATCAGCTATGTGTATACATATATCCCCATATCTCCTCCCTCTTGCCTCTCCCTCGCACCCTCCCTATCCCATCCCTCTAGGTGGTCACAAAGCACCAAGCTGACCTCCCTGTGCTATGTAGCTGCTTCCCACTAGCTCTCTGTTTTACATTTGGTAGTGTATATATGTCAATGCTACTCTCTCACTTCATCCCAACTTACCCTTCCCCCTCCCCATGTCCTCAAGTCCATTCTCTACGTCTGTGTCTTTATTCCTGTCCCATCCCTAAGTTCATTAGAACCATTTTTTTTTTTTATTTTTTAGATTCCATATATATGTGTTAGCGTATGGTATTTGTTTTTCTCTTTCTGACTTACTTCACCCTCTACAACAGACTCTATGTCCATCCACCTCACTACAAATAACTCAGTTTCATTTGTTTTTATGGCCGAGTAATACTCCATTGTATGCATGTGCCACATCTTCTTTATCCATTCATCTGTCAGCGGACACCTAGGTTGCTTCCATGTCCAGGCTATTGCAAATAGTGCTGCACTGAACATTGTGGTACATGACTCTTTTTGAATTATGGTTTTCTCAGGGTCTATGCCCAGTAGTAGGATTGCTGGGTCATATGGTAGTTCGGATTTTAGTTTTTTAAGGAACCTCCATACTGTTCTCCACAGTGGCTGTATCAAATTTACATTCCCACCTACAGTGCAAGAAGGTTCACCTTTTCTCTACACCCTCTCCAGCATTTATTGTTTCTAGATTTTTTTGATGATGGCCATTCTGACCGGTAAATGGTGATACCTCATTGTACTTTTTTTTTTTTTCCATAAAGACTGCTGTATTGCTGCACGACAGTCATGAAGCTCAGCTGCACAGGGCCCTTACCACACCGCGCAGAGGCTGGTTCACGGGACCTTGTGATCCTGTTAATGGGCCTCTCTGTTGCAATTAACACAGGCCGCAGGGACCACAAGTTCCCCTCGGCCCTTCTGAAAATGTTGGGGAGTGTTGGTGCAGGAAGGGAATACACGCTTTCTGCATTTGTGCCCTGCACGGCGGCAGCCGTTGCTGTTGGGAGCCACTGTGCTAAACCTCTTAGGTCATGTTTCCCTTCAGTTGTTCTGACTACCTCCAAGCGCTCCACGGCTGCACGCTTGTCTCCCTGGAAAAGGCACAGCCCCCATTCTGTGCAGGGACGACGCGAAGCAGAGTGTGATGCATCTCTCTGGAGCGTCAAGTTTATTAACTAGAGTTGGAAGAACCCAGGAGTTCTTGGAACAAGAACTATCCCCCTCCCCCACCAACACGGAAGACAGAAGAGTGGGGGAGGGGAGGGGAGACGTGCCCCAGGAATGACAGTCCCGTCTCTCAAGTCTCACCCAGGTGGGGGTTGAGGGGCAGACCTGCAGCCACGGTGGCCTCGCTTTCGGTCGCCCGGGCTGCTCCGGACCATCCTCTGAGCTGGCCAGGGTCTTGGATACGATGCTTCTGAAGGCCGCGCAGAGAACACACTCCTCTTCCCCTGCACCGGGCCCCAGGGAGCGCGGCGGCCTGACCTTCCTGCCTCGGTCATGCATGGGGTTCACATGGGCTCACTTTATTATGACGCCTCATGCTGGGCAGCTTGCAACAAAGATGTTTCAAAACAAAGTTCCAGATTCTCCCAGCCACCCCTTGCTTTTTCTGGCTCTGGCCAGAGAGAGTGGATGAGGACACACTGTCAGGCTGCCCAGCGTGGGAGGACCTTCCAGTGTTGGACACACCCAGGGGGCAGCTGCTTCCCTCTGGGGCTCCAATCCTGCTGCTGCTGGAGGTGGATGTCCCAGTGCCACACTGGGGGGCTGGGCTGGGGGTGGCAGTCCTCGCCTCCAGGCTGGGTGGGGGACAGGCAGACTCACCGCTCTTCTGCCCCGCCTGCTGGTCTTCCTGCAGCTGCACGTTTTCTCCCTGGTAGAGCCACCTGCTTTTCAGGGGGGACACCACAGGGCTCGGAGAAGGCTCAAGTTCACTGCCACAGAGGTCCCCGCAAGAGAAGGGCTTCAGAGTTATGATGGAGACCTCCACCTTGGGTTTCTTGGAGCTCACACTGCCTGTCCCAGTGTCCTGGATCTGGTCGCAAGTCAAGCCCCGAGTCCTCACCATTGTCACCTCCAGGTCCTCTCCACAGGGTGGCTGGAGTGGCTCCTTCTGGCCCATGTTGACCCATGGATGCCCCATGAGGTCAGGTAAGGTGCCTCTGTCACTGGGGTTGAGGACGATCATTTTTTGTAACAGATCCCTTATCTCCAAAGACAGATAAGGTGGGATGGGGTACTGCCCTTGTAGGATTTGCTTCCGCAGGTCCTGGAAGTCTTTTCCCGCAAAGGGCCGGGACCCAGTTACCATGGTGTAGAGCACTGCTCCCAGGCTCCACACGTCCACCGCAGGGCTGCTGGAGCTCTGCCCCAGGAGGAGTTCCGGGGCAGCATAAGGGTGTGTGTCGCAGATCGTGTCCAGTTGGCCAGTGTCATCACACTTGTTGCTGAGGCCAAAGTCTGTAAGTTTGATATTCATGTTGGAATCAAAGAGGAGGCTCACTGGCTTCAGGTCCCGGTGCACGATGCCCCTCTGGTGGCAGTGCTGCAGGGCGGAGAGCAGCTGCCGGAACGGGCCGCGGGCCTGCGCCTCTGTCATACGGCCATGGATCTTCAAGTAGCGGAACATGTCCCCCCCCCTGAGGTACTCCATCACCACGAAACATGTCTCCTGTGTGTCAGTCACCCCCAGCAGTTTGACAATATTGGGGTGATTCAGAGCCTTCAGACTGCACACTTCCCGGAAAAGTGCCTGGGCACTTGAGAAGCTCTGACGCCTTTTCCTTATGACCTTCACAGCCATCCGTGTCCCGGTCGGAACGTGCCGGACCAACTTCACTTTACCGAAGGTGCCTTCACCGATGGTGTGGAGCATCTCGAAGTCATCAATATGAGCCTCCTTGCCAGCAGATTTGGCTGTGAGGCCCTGCATCCTGGTGATCTGCTAACTACACTGACTGACAGCACTACCTAGCAACGCTAACTACGCTAACTAACAATGCTAACTGTACTAACAGGGCTAAGTGTGCTGTCTCTACTAACAACGCTAACTACGCTAACTGTACCAACAGCGCTAACTAGTACTAACTACACTAACTATGCTAATCAAGTATTAACTACACCAACAATACTCACTATGCTAACTGTAGAAAGAACAATGACACAAATAAAAAAGAGTAGAGAAAAGAGAAACGAAAATCAACAAAATGGCAGAAACAAGGAAAACACAAGCTAACTGTAGGTCCAAGGCCGTCAGGTCACCAAAAGCAGCTTCCTGGGCTCTAAGGACCAAAAACCTGGGCCCACCTTTCTCTTTCATAGGGCTCTGTGAAGTACATCACAATGGTGCACTCTGAGGTCAGAGCAAGAAATGGACCCATCACCGCTGGGGATACACCACAGTGGTTTTCTCACTTTTTGAGTTCAAGGCCCCTTTACACTTAGGAAAAAGGATCCCAAAGGAATTTTTCTTTACGTGTGTTATTAGATATTGGTATTCACTTTGTTATAAATAAAAATCTGCAGGATACTTCAGTGGCCTTTTTATTTCTAGTTTGAAAATGTGTAATAATTTTAGAGACCTCATAACGTCTACACTTGAAATGTTCAATTCCTTTTCCTTAAATTCTGGTCTCAAAATAACGTTACAACTTAACTGACTTCACGATACTATACAAAATGTTCTGTTGCCTAAGACATGATACGGTACATTATGAAAGTCTGTGAAGCTGAGAGAAGGTTTGCCAGGAAGGTCATTGAGCAGATTTCTCATCAGGAGCCTCGGAGGCCAGATGGCATGACTCAATATACTTGAAGTGTTGAAGGAAAGAAACCGTCAACCAAGAATCCTATATCTAGCAAAACTTTCCTTCGAAAATGAGGGAGAAATCAAGACATTCCCAGTTACTAAAGAGTTGAGAGAGTTCTTAACCACCAGACCTGCCTGCCACAGGGAGTTCTTCAGGTTGGAGTCAAGGACCCTGGACAGTAGCTCAAAGCCTTATGAAGAAATAAAGACCTCTGGTAAAAGTAGACAGACGGGCGACGAGAAAAGCTAGTACTGTTGTAACTTTGGTTTGTAGCTTCCACTTTTTGTCTTCTATTTGATTTAAGAGACTAATATATAATAAAACACACACATACAAATCAAAAAAAAAAAAAAAAGATCACCTCTTCACTTAGAAAAGTTACTTCACCCCCACTTTAGCCTAACTTTGGGAATTCCCATCAACAACATTCTTCTTTCCACTGTAGGAAGCAACGCTGCCAGAAGCTATGGCAAGCAGAGCCTCTTCTAAAATGCCTTTGATGACTGCAGCAACATGGATGCAACTAGAGATTATTAAGTGAAGTAAGTCAGAAAGAGAAAGACAAATACCATGTGGTACCACTTACATGTGGAATCTAAAGTATGGCACAAATGAACCTATCTATGAAACAGCAACAGACTCACAGACATAGAGAACAGACTTGTGGTTGCCAAGGAGGAGGGGGGTGGGAGAGGGCAGGGCTGGGAGTGTGGCATTAGCAGATGTAAACTATTATATATAGGAGGGATAAACAACAAGGTCCTACTCTACAGCACAGGGAACTAGAGTCAATATCCTGTGATAAACTGTAATGGATTTGCATTTCTCTAATGATTAGTTATGTTCAGCATCCTTTCATATGTTTTTGGGCAATCTGTATATCTTCTTTGGAGAAATGTCTATTTAGGTCTTCTGCCCATTTTTGGATTGGGTTGTTTGTCTTTTTGTTATTGAGCTGCATGAGCTGCTTGTAAATTTTGGAGATTAATCCTTTGTCAGTTGCTTCATTTGCAAATATTTTCTCCCATTTTGAGGGTTGTCTTTTCATCTTGTTTATGGTTTCCTTTGCTGTGCAAAAGCTTTTAAGTTTCATTAGGTCCCATTTGTTTATTTTTGTTTTTATTTCCATTACTCTAGGAGGTGGGTCAAAAAAGATCTTGCTGTGATTTATGTCGAAGAGTGTTCTTCCTACGTTTTCCTCTAAGAGTTTGATAGTGTCTGGCCTTACATTTAGGTCTTTAATCCATTTTGAGTTTATTTTTGTGTATGGTGTTAGGAAGTTTTCTAATTTCATTCTTTTACATGTAGCTGTCCAGTTTTCCCAGCACCACTTATTGAAGAGGCTGTCTTTTCTGCACTGTATATTCTTGCCCTCTTTATCAAAGATAAGATGACCGTATGTGTGTGGGTTTATCTCTGGGCTTTCTATCCTGTTCCATTGATCTGTATTTCTGTTTTTGTGCCAGTACCATACTGTCTTGATTACTGTATCTTTGTAATATAATCTGAAGTCAGGGAGCCTGAGTCCTCCAGCTCCGTTTTTCTTTCTCAAGGTTGCTTTGGTTATTCGGGGCCTTTTATGTTTCCATACAAATGTGAAATTTTTTGTTCTAGTTCTGTGAAAACTGCCATTGGTAGTTTGATAGGGATTGCATTGAATCTGTAGATTGCTTTGGGTAGTATAGTCATTTTCACAGTGTTGATTCTTCCAATCCAAGAACATGGTATATCTCTCCATCTGTTGGTATCATCTTTAATTTCTTTCATCAGTGTCTTATAGTTTCCCGCGTACAGGTCTTTTGTCTCCTTAGGAAGGTTTATTCCTAGGTATTTTATTCTTTTTGTTGCAGTGGTAAATGGGAGTGTTCCTTAATTTCTCTTTCGTATTTTTCATCATCAGAATGCAAGAGATCTGTGCATTAATTTTGTATCCTGCTACTTTACCAAATTCATTGATTAGCTCTAGGAGTTTTCTGGTAGCATCTTTAGGATTCTCTATGTATAGTATCATGTCATCTGCAAGCAGTGACAGCTTTACTTCTTCTTTTCCAGTTTGGATTCCTTTTCTTCCTTTTTCTTCTCTGATTGCTGTGGCTAAAACTTCCAAAACTATGTTGAATAATAGTGGTGAGAGTGGGCACCCTTGTCTTGTTCCTGATTTTAGAGGAAATGGTTTCAGTTTTTCACCATTGAGAACAATGTTGGCTGTGGGTTTGTCATATATGGCCTTTATTATGTTGAGGTAAGTTCCCTCTATGCCTACTTTCTGGAGAGGTTTGAATCATAAATGGGGGTTGAATTTTGTCAGAAGCTTTTTCTGCATCTATTGAGATGATCATATGGTTTTTTTCCTTCAGTTTGTTAATGTGGTGTATCACATTGATTTGCATATATTGAAGAATCCTTGCATTCCTGGGATAAACCTCACTTGATCATGGTGTATGATCCTTTTAATGTGCTGTTTGATTCTGTGTGCTAGTATTTTGTTGAGGATTTTTGCGTCTGTGTTCATCAGTGATATTGGTCTGCAGTTTTCTTTTTTTGTGACATCTTTGTCTGGTTTTGGTATCAGGGTGATGGTGGCCTCATAGAATGAGTTTGGGAGTGTTCCTCCCTCTGCTATATTTTGAAAGAGTTTGAGAAGGATAGGTGTTAGCTGTTTTCTAAATATTTGATAGAGTTCTCCTGTGAAGCCATCTGGTTCTGAGCTTGTTTGTTTGTTGGAAGATTTTTAATCACAGTTTCAATTTCAGTGCTTGTGAAGGAACAACTTGGTCTCATTAGACAATTCTTTAGAATTCTATTAGAAACTAGTACTTGCCAGGAGGAGTATGCATAATATGTCCAGAGATATTCCTAATATTTTTATGTTTCAGTTTACTGAAATGGTTTATTATTTTATATGAACTCCTAAGAGTGTTTCATATTTCTAAATTATATACTGTCTTGTAATTACAAAATACCACTGTGACTTAATTATTAATAGAGAGATACATCAGACTCAGACATGTTCAGTTTTTATGAAAAATGAAGTTATAGAATATGGAGTATTATTATACAGTTGTACCATTCTTCTAATAAAACCTCTGCTTTTTTAAAGCATGTACTCTGAGAGTATTCAAAAATGCATCAAGAAGTAACCAGCTAAATTTACTGGTAAATGAGGTGTTTTTTATTTTTAATACATTTTTTTAAACATTGAAGCACCATAGATGAGTTTTTTAAAAATACATTTATCAAACATTGAAGTATCAATTTCAGGCAAGTAATTGCATTTAAGATCATTTTATATAAATGCAAGAGTAGAAGTTGAAGTTCAAGAAGTTGTGTGCTATATTCCATGGGGGTTAAGCATACAGATTCTAGAGCAAACTCCTTGAGTTAAATTCTTGGTAATCTTAGGAAAGCTGCTTAATGTTTCTGTACCTCAGTTTTCTCATCTATAAAGTGGGGGAAAAAATAGTGTCCCCTTCATAGTGCTGTTGTGAGAATCTAATAAGTCCATATAACTAATGTGTATAGAACATTCATGGCACACAGGAAGCACTATAGCTATGCTGTTATCTTCTTATCGTGTTTGCTTTGGGAATGCAAATGTTTGCTCCAGACCAAATATTTGGTCCAAATATTAAAATCATATTTGGCCCAAGTATTAAAAAACATATTTGGTCCAAATACTAAAAGCAAAACAAACAAACAGCAATAAAACCCCCAGTTACCTCAAGGCTCCAGAGAGTTGAGCAAAAGCAGACGTATTCCGGAGAGGAGTCAGACTTGGAAAATGGAATTGGTGCCAGTGACTTTTACATTTTTTAAGGCTTTTAGCCTGGAGGCTGACAGAAGTCAGTGCTGTGTGGTAGTGAAAACTCTAAAAGAACATGCACAGTCTCTCGGAAGACAGAAAGTCAAGGAGGGATCCTGGAAAAGAGAACTCCAGAGAGAGGGCGCCCCAAATTCTGTGCATCCACTCTGCTCAAGTCTCTGGCTGATGCTTAGCCACGTGTATGGGGGGCAGGTGTGAATTCAGTTACCACTGCTAAGGGCAACACTGCACTGAGGTTTACACTGCCAGCAAGCATTTTGCAGTGTGTGATTTGAGTCCCACCAAGTTGATTGCTTGTTAAAGCGAATATAATCAACGTTCTTCAGTGGTATATAGCAGAATCCAGAATCTCAACAATATAAAAGGACAGGATACAATTCACAATTGTTTAAAATGTATAGAAACATGCAAATGTGACCCAATCTCAAGAGAGACGACTACCAAGAACAACCTGGAGATGATCTTACCAGACAAGGATTTAAAGCAGCTATTACGGCTGTGTTCAGTGAAATCAAGGAAAATATGTTTCCTGTGAACAAAAAGATTAAAAAAACTCAACGTATAAAAATTATTCAAAGAAACAAAATGGAATTTCTAGACCTGAAAATTACAGTATCTGAAAAGTTCACATAGCTAGTAAGTGATAGAACTAGGGTATGAATTTATCTCCATTGGGCTCTGAAGTCTATGCTTTTAAGCTCTTTACTATGGAGTATCCATGTAATAAGAGGAGAGCAGTGGGAGAGCCTAAGGGGATGTCACTACTAAAGCAGTGGGAAGAAGAGGAGGAGGACCCCATGGAAGGCTCTGGGAAGATACAATCTGGGAGATAAGAGGAAAATTAGGAGAAAATAGTTACAGAAGCCATGTGTATTAGTCTCTATGGCCGCTGTAACAAATGACTCCAAGCCTGATGGCTTAAAACACCATGAACTTATTATCTTAAAGTTCTTGAGGTAAGACTTCTAAAACTTAGTTTCAATGGGCTAAAATCAAAGTTTTGGCAGGACTGCATTAATTCTGGTGGCTCTAGGGAGGAATCTATTTCCTTGCCTTTTCTAGCTTATATTTTTGGCTGGTGGCCCATGCTCCATCTTCAAAGCCAGCAACATACTATCATGTTACATATTCACAGGCTCTGTGGAATAGGATGTGGATGGTTTTGGGGTGCCACTATTTGGCCTACTACATCATGGAAGTGTAGAGTTTTCAGTAAGATGTTGTTGACAACATCAGTTGAAAATCAGAGAAATCTAGTTGAATAAGGACTGAAAAGTGTACTTTGGTTTGACAGGAGCCTGGTTTTCCTGCAAACCAATCAATATTATTTTCAGCCTATCTTATATATACATACTAATCCATAGATTCACACATATTTTACATTGAAAAGACTTTATTATCTAAGGAGTTTTCGGTATTTATTAGTTACTCCAAAAGTGGTGCTCAATATTTCTTTTATACTTATATTTAAATATATTTAATATTCTTTTATATTCTTATTCTTCTGGTATTTTGGTTCATGTTCACTACATCTAAAAGACTTATTTGTTCATGCTCTTGGGCGGATAGGCCAAGGATCAAAAATTAAGAGTTAATGTTGCATCCACCCTGGTTGAGTTTTATTTTCATCCTGATTTTTTTCCATTTGCTTTCTCTTCATTAAAGTGAATTGGGGTAGTGTGGAGGAAAAAGGAAGGGTTGGCAAACCTTGCTGTGGCTCATATAATATAGATTGTATTCTGTACATTATTAAAAATAGGTTTCTCAGATGGCTGGGCTAATGATTCACTGGGGAAAAAATTGAACTTTACTTAAACACTTGATATTGTTCATCCATTTTCAAATATGTTACTGCTCTACACAGTCTAAGTCTCCATGGAAATACAGAATCAAACAATTAGGATATAAAATTGTGATTACACTTTTCAATACTCTCGGGGCAGTAGATATCTGCCTCTGAAGAGACCAGAGCTAAAGACTGAATGGGGCTACTTTTTAATAAAGAAAAATAATACCACACTCAAACAGTTTTTGTTTTTGTGTCAGCAAGATGCCTGCCTAGACTGTAGTAAGGAATCAATAAATTTTATATATTGATAATGTTAAAAGTCATGTAGAGACACATAAAGCACAAGCAACAAAATAAAAACAGGTGGGACTACAACAAACTAAAAAGCTTCTGCACAGCAATAGAAACAACAAAGTGAAAAGACAACCTATGGGATGGGAAAAATATTTGCAAACCATATTCTGTGATAAGGAGTTAATACCCAAAATATATTAAGAGCTCATGCAACTCAGTAGCAAAAACCAAATAATCAAATTAAAAATGGACAAAAGACCTGAATAGACATTTGTCCAAAGAAGATGTATGAAAGGCCAACAGGTACATGAAAAGATGCTCAGCATCACTAGTCATTAGGGAAGTGCAAGTCAAAACCACAGTGAAATATCACCTCATACCTGTAATGACCATCACCAAAAAGACAAAAGATAACAAATACTGGCGAGGTTGTGGAGGAAAGGGAATCCTTGTGCACTGTTGGTGGGATTGTAAACTGGTACAGCTACTACGGGAAACAGTATGGGGGATCCTCAAAAATTAAATACAGAACTACCGCATGATCCAGCAATTTCACTTCTGGGGGTATATCGAAAGGAAACGAAAACACTAACTTGAAAAGATATCTGCACCTCCCATGTTCATAGCAGAATTATGATAGCCAAGACACGAAAAACTGCCTAAGTGTCCATTGATGGATGAATGGATAAAGAAATTGTGGAATATCTGTATAGTGGAATATTATTCAGCCATTAAAAATGAGGAAATCCTGACATTTGTGACAACATGGATGGACCTCGAGCATATAATGTTAGATGAAGTAAGACAGAGAAAGACAAATACCGTATGATCTTATTTGTGGAATCTAAAACAACAACAACAAGAACAAAAACAAACTCATAGGAAAAAGAGATCAGATTTGTGGTTACCAGAGGTAGAGGGAGGAGGAATTGGAGGAAAGCAGTCAGAAGGTACAGACTTCCAGTTGTAAGATAAATAAGTACTACGGATATAATGTACAGTATGATGACTATAGTTAGCACTGCTGTATGATATACAGGAAAGTTGTAAAGAGAGTAGATCCTAAGAGTTCTCATCACAAAGAAAAAATGTTTTTTTCCCCTTTTTAAAAATTAATCAATTTATTTGTTTTTATTTTTGGCTGTGTTGGGTCTTCGTTGCTGTGCGTGGGCTTTCTCTAGTTGCGGCGAGCGGGGGCTACTCTTCGTTGCAGTGCGCGGACTTCTCATTGTCATGGCTTCTCTTGTTGCGGAGCACGGGCTCTAGGCGTGCAGGCTCAGTAGTTGTGGCTCATGGGCTTAGTTGCTCCACAGCATGTGGGATCTTCCCGGTCCAGGGCTTGAACCCGTGTCCCCTGCATTGGCAGGCAGGTCCTTAACCATTGCGCCACTAGGGAAGCCCTTTTCCCCCTTTTTTGCTTTCTCTTTTTATTTTATCTACGTGAGAGGACGGATTCTAACTAAAGTTATTGCGGTAATCATTTCACAATATATGTAAGTCAAATCGTTATGCCGTACACCCTAAACTTACACCATGATATATGTCAATTATATCTCAATGAAACTGGGAAAAAGTAATTAGGGCCTATCATGCATGCAATATAAAAATACACTTAAATTTCCCTTGAAGTTTAAATTCCAGAACCATATCAATCTTCTATTTTCATAACAGTAATAGAGTATAAAATGAAAGTACCTTCTTCATAATCCTTTTTTTCCCCTGAAGATAACCACAGCTAAGATTGGCTTATATCCATCTAGAACATCATGTATAAAAAATATTTTTCCATAAACAGAATCATATTACAGACTATTGTATCATCTTCTACAACTTAATCATATATGGTTAAAAAAAATAAGGACACAAAACGTCCAAAGGAAGAGAATCCAGGTTTAATTGAGCAGGGCTCTGGCTCAGATTTTCTATAATTCTCTTGACTCTGTTCTCTCTGTTTGTTTGGTTCTTAGGCTAGTTTCCCTCATGATTACAACAGGGCTGTATCATCATATCAGTGATGATATCCAAATTCAGCATCATCTCTGGGCACACAAAGCAGCTGACTTTCTTTGCTTTTGTTTATAAGAGTAAGGAGATTTTCCCAGAAACCTCCTGGTAGACTTCCCCTATGCCCACTGTCACATACTCATTGCCCAGATTATTAACCAGCAAGGGGAAATGTGGCCAACACAACTGGCTCAGAGCATGGGGAGGGAGGGAAGAAAGGATACCTCTACAAAACTGGATTGTTTTGGGAGAAAGAGGAGGGTTATACATGTAAATGAACGTTGGACGATTCCTAACGTTCTTTGCTACGATATATAGCAGACGTGGAGTTGGTACCCTTAAGCCTTATTTGGAAGTATTTATTTAGATTTGAGATCCTCCAGGTTCTTAAGCCAAACTAGATCTAGCAAGTGAAATCCTTACCTAGGAATAGAAATCAAAGTCTATGCTCAGTGGTCTCTGAAGCTGGGAAATGGAAAACCCATGTCTCTTGTCCACCCAACTGATTCATGCAGTATTCATTCCACGAAAGTGTGTTGAGTTGCTATTGTGAATTCTGGGCTGGTGATACAGGGATAAATAAGAAGGCATCCTTGCTCTTGAGGAATTTAGTGATCTAATAGTGAAAAGAAAAGGTAGATACACCATTGAATGTGGGTGAAGTGTGCTTTTGATAGTAAACAGTCCAGTGAGAGTACAGAGGAGGGAGCTCTTAAGTACTTTCCCATCACTACCTCCCCTATATGAAGGCACACATCCTATCATAAATGGCTGAGGTCCTCTACAGGTAAAAACAGTGAAAAGTTTAATGGATTAGTCTGTTTATAGTGTTGGCAAGAAGATGTTACTAGCTATTTATGTTGCAACTGAAATTCCCAATTAACTACTAATAACTTAACATTTTAGTTGAAGAGGCTGGGTTCTATTTGCCTTGCTGTTCACGAACATCCCTAGTAAAGCATAAATACTGCTTTTTGGGAACGGGGCTCTAAAGCTAATAAATTAACACATTTACTGACTGGGTGTGTTCGTTAGCCAGCATCTTGTCTAAAGCCTGTGTACATAATCATGTACCTGTCTTTCATCTGTGAAACTGGTGCAGTGATTTAGAAGGTGAATGGGATGATTATCTCCTAAAGGGCATATAGCTAAAAATATTCACTGAGCAACAACTATTTATCTACCACTTATGTGAATGTGGACATTTGTCTATGGTTGAGATATGCATCCTCTATTTGTAGACGTTTTCTGTTTTACTGTCTTTCTGTCCAGAAAGACTACTTCCTACTCTGAAGCTAAGTATACTACATACTGCTGTGTATTTGAATGATGTGGCTTCCAGAGACACCAGCACCAAACTCAATAAGGAGGTCAATTTAATCAACATGTAATTTAATCACCGTGCCAGCATTATGCACTGTTTTAGATTATGACTCTTGAATGTATAGATTATTCTATTCTATTAGTATCATTCAATTTGAACATCTTCCTCAGATTTTTTGATATTTAAAATAAAAAATATTTTTCACGTGTAAATATTTGATAACAAGTGAATCAGAGAGTAAATTTATGTGCTAGATTGTTCCTGAATTTACCAGTGATTTAAAGATATTCGTAACCTATTGAGCCAAACAGCCTCTAATTTTTATTCTCTTAAAGTAAACTGTATTTTCTTAAAACAGTCTAGTCTAATTTGACAGAATACATCCTCTTTCACTACTTTTTATCAAATACCACTTCCCCTTACTTCCTCGACCCCCTCACTAGCACTGTTTTTTTTTTTTTAAATCACAAGGGGATTTTTCTCTGATATTTACTGTGGACCCTCGTTGAGTTCCTGGTGATAAATCTCACAGTATTGTGAGAGGCCCCATGATTGGATGCCCCTTGAGTTTTTTGTTTTGTTTTTTTACATTTATGGCTGTGTTGGGTCTTCGTTTCTGTGCGAGGGCTTTCTCCAGTTGCGGCAAGCGGGGGCCACTCTTCATCGCGGTGCGCGGGCCTCTCACTATCGCGGCCTCTCTCGTTGCGGAGCACAGGCTCCAGACGCGCAGGCTCAGTAGTTGTGGCTCACGGGCCCAGTTGCTCCGCGGCACGTGGGATCTTCCCAGACCAGGGCTCGAACCCGTGTCCCCTGCATCGGCAGGCAGATTCTCAACCACTGCGCCACCAGGGAAGCCCACTAGCACTGTGTTTCTTACCTTGCTTGAGTTGTCTCCAAAGCATTTCTTTCCTTCTGACATACTATATATTTCTGTTTTTATTTTTATTTTTAAATAAGCTGTCTATCCCCATTAGAGTGTAAATCCCATGAGTGCAAAGTTTTTGATCTGTTGTGTTCACTGGCTTTACCAGTAACACCTAGGACAAAGCATGAGATGAACTAGATAATGAGGAAATATTTGCTGACTTGAGGGATTGCAAAATAGAATATATAAACCAAAAATTAAGGGGCTGAAAAGTGCCCCAAATTCTGTGTCTACTACTATGGTGACAGTTTTGAACCTAAGTAGAACATTGACTGTTCAGTGCAGCTATTTTTCACCTTTCCCTTCTCTATTGCGAGAGAAAAGAAACATATTCAGAAGGGAAAATGAGAAAATAACCTTTTGGGGTTAGATAACCATGCATCCTTGTTTGTCTGGCACAGTTCAGGTTAACACCTGTCCCAGCTTAATTCCTATTATCCCCCTTTCACTGTCCGCAGTGCCCCAGTCTGGGTGAGAAACGAAATGGCCATCCCCAGTCATGGTACCTTGGCGAATCATATAAAAGTTTCAGACGTGTTCCCCAGAAAAAATACAGGTAATTTCTACACATACAAAATCTTTCATACACTTTGAGATTTGAGGACTTAAAAGGAATCCAAGCCACTCTTTTGACTTGTAGCCACACACTCTCAGAATCTATACTTCTTTGCAACTAATCTCAGAGCTGTGAGAGAAAGACAGCGTCCGGTGGGATCTGTATAACTTCGAGACCAGATGGAACATTCTGACAGCGTGAGGTCAGTACTGGAGGTATGACCAGATGTGACTTCTCTGACTTCTGAGATAATGCTGATGCCGTTAGCTCTAAGACCCCAACAGAGCTGTGGTCGAGTTCTTTACTGGAACAGGAAACCTTAGAACTGTCCTTAGACCATTGACAGAGTAGTACAGAGAGCAGCACACCCAGGGCACACAGAATGGGCTCCGTATTGTAGCGCACTGATTTCCATAGTTCTGGAGACAGTGAGCCTGGTGTGAGATAAGAAGAACCTATTGAAATGGTTGCGTGATCTGACATGAGAGAAAAGTGTCCCAATGAGAGTAGACAGTGCAGACAGAGAGAGAGAGAGAAGCGATAGATAAATCACAGCAGAGACAACAAACGAAGCAACGTTAGGCCAGCAAAATTTAATGCTTCATAAGCTGGAGTTACTTGCATTTGTTCACTCTACAGATGTACCATGAGTAACTTATGTTCCAAGCTCTGTGTAGAAGAAATGGTGAGGGAGAGCCTGAGGAGATAGGGGTGTTTCTTCCAGGACAGGACTTAAGTGGAATCTGTGCATTATAATATAAACTATAAATCTGGGGGAGAAGTGAAGGATTAAAAACGAGATTCCAGGGGCAAAGATAAAAACTGAGATTATCTTTACACACCCATGACCTGGAGATTTTGTTTTGTTTTCTTTCTAATGGTATTAGTGTGTATAACAGTTATGAGTAGGAAAATGGATTATATCACGTATTTAATCATGAGATATAGTCTCTGTACTTCCAAAATGGATTTGAGGTGAATGCTACATAGTTATTTAAATTCAGTAAATTTGTAGTTAGTTTCACCATAAGGAGTTTTTGGTTCCTTTGAAAACTATTCAAGAATTGCTTAAGACGAAATCTGTGCACCAGGGGATTCAGCCAAGAATTAGATCACCCTCATGGTGTTTTCTCAAGGACTGTTTTGATTATGGCTTCTTTCTAGGTTGAACTGTTGAACAACTGTTCTCTGAGCAGATTGTTCCTAATTTAATTGTTGCTAAGTGAACAATCAGTTTTCATGAAGGAACTTAAGCTTTAGTTTTCCTTTATGTCTAGCCTTAGTCAGCTTTTCATTCTGTCCATTCTCTATCCAAATTGGACTCACTCCCTGAACATGCTCTATTTTCCCCAGGTACATTACTCATATTCTTACCACACTAATTCCTCAACTTAGAATTCTGAGCCATTCAGAAGTTTACCCTATCCTTCTATGCTTATGTCCAAGAAGGTGTCTTCCTTGAATTTTTTCATAATCCTTTCCACCAGAAGTAATATTTCTACTCATGGATCCATATCACTGGGTTTTTAAGTTTTTCTACATTTCTCTCATTTTATAATAATTATTTGGTATGTATTATATATAATTTATTTACATTAGAATATGTTTTTTTAGAGCAGTTTGAGATTTACAGAAAACTGTCGGAAAAAGTCCCATAACCTTTCCCCTCCCCTACATCCTTTATTATTATAATACCTTGCATTAGTGTGATATATTTGTTATAATTGACAAACATTATCACTCAGAGCTCATAGTTTACATTAGGGCAGATATTGACAAATCATTATCATTCAGATTTCATAGTTTACGTTAGGGTTCACTCTTTGTGCTGTACATTCTAAAAGTTTTGACAAATACATCCATTACTGGTGTTGTACAGAATAGTTTCACTGCTCTAAAAGTCCTGTGTGCTTCACCTCTTCATGCCTCCCTCCCTTCTAACCACTGATCTTTTTACTGTCTCTCCATAGTTTTGCATTTTCCATAATGTCATACACTTAGAATCATACAGTATGCAGCCTTATTATTCTGGCTTTTTTCACATAGTGATATGCATTTAAGCTTTCTCTGTGTCTTTTCCTAGCTTGATAGCTTGTTTCTTTTTATTACTGAGTAATATGCCATTGCCTGGTTGTACAGCAGTTTGTTTATCCGTTTACCTATTGAAGAATATCTTGGTTACTTCTAAGCTTTGGCAATTATGAATAAAGCTGCTATAAACTCACGTGCAGGTTTTCATGTAGACATAAGCTCCCAGCTCCTTTGGGTAAATACTAAGGAAAGAGATTGCTTAGTCATATGTTAAGAGTATGATTACTTTTGTAAGAGACTGCCAAACTGACTTTCAAAGTGTCTGTAGCATGTGGCATTCCCTGAATGAATGAGAGTTCCAGTTGCTCCACATCCTCATCAGCATTTGGTGGTGTCAATTTTTGGATTTTAGCCATTCTCACAGTTGTGTAAATGGTAATAACTTATTGTTATTTTAATTTGCAAGCTCCTGATGACATATGATGTAGACCATCTTTTCATATGCTTATTTGCCATAATGTCTTTTTTTGTGAGGTGTCTATTGAGATCTTTTGCCAAATTTTAAATTGGGCTGTTTATTTTCATATTGTTAAGTTTTTAAAATTGAAGTATAGCTGATATACAGTGTATTAATTTCTGCTGTACAGCAAAGTGATTCAGTTACATACATACACACACACACACACACACACACACATATATATATATATATATATATATATATATATATATTCTTTTTCATATTCTTTTCCGTTATGGTTTATCACAGGATATTGAATATAGTTTCCTGTGCTATACAGTGGCACATTGTTATTTATCCATTCTCTATATAATAGTTTGCATCTGCTCATCCCAAACTCCCAGTTTATCCCTCCTCCATCCTCCCTCCCCCTTGGCAACCACAAGTCTGTTCTCTATGTCCGTGAGTCTGTTTAGTAGATAAGTTCATTAGTGTCATGTTTTAGGTTCCACACATAAGTGATATCATATGGTATCTGTCTTTCTCTTTCTGACTTGACTTGACTTAGTATGATATTCTCTAGGTCCATCTATGTTGTTGCAAATGGCATTAGGTCATTCTTTTTTGTAAGTGAGTAGTATTCCATTGTATATCATATTGTTGAGTTTTAAGAGTTCTTTGTCTATTCTGACTACCAGTCTTTTATCATATGTATATGTTTTGCAAAGATTTTCTCCCAGTTGTGGGTTGACTTTTAATACAGCTAACAGTGTTTTTCACAGAGCAGAAGACTTAATTTTCATGAAGTTCAACTTAACAATTTTCCTTTTATGGATCATGCTTTTGGTGTTGTACCTAAAAAGTCATTGCTAAACCCAAGGTCACCCAGATTTTCTCCTATGTTATCTTCTAGGAGTTTTACAGTTTTGTGTGTTATATTTAGGTCTGTGATCCATTTTGAACTCATTTTTGTGGCAGGTTTAAGATCTGTCTAGATTCTTTTTTTTTTTTTTTAACATCTTTACTGGAGTATAATTGCTTTACAATGTTGTGTTAGTTTCTGCTCTGTAACAAAGTGAATCAGCTATGTGTATACATATATCCCCATATCTCCTCCCTCTTGCCTCTCCCTCGCACCCTCCCTATCCCATCCCTCTAGGTGGTCACAAAGCACCAAGCTGACCTCCCTGTGCTATGTAGCTGCTTCCCACTAGCTCTCTGTTTTACATTTGGTAGTGTATATATGTCAATGCTACTCTCTCACTTCATCCCAACTTACCCTTCCCCCTCCCCATGTCCTCAAGTCCATTCTCTACGTCTGTGTCTTTATTCCTGTCCCATCCCTAAGTTCATTAGAACCATTTTTTTTTTTTATTTTTTAGATTCCATATATATGTGTTAGCGTATGGTATTTGTTTTTCTCTTTCTGACTTACTTCACCCTCTACAACAGACTCTATGTCCATCCACCTCACTACAAATAACTCAGTTTCATTTGTTTTTATGGCCGAGTAATACTCCATTGTATGCATGTGCCACATCTTCTTTATCCATTCATCTGTCAGCGGACACCTAGGTTGCTTCCATGTCCAGGCTATTGCAAATAGTGCTGCACTGAACATTGTGGTACATGACTCTTTTTGAATTATGGTTTTCTCAGGGTCTATGCCCAGTAGTAGGATTGCTGGGTCATATGGTAGTTCGGATTTTAGTTTTTTAAGGAACCTCCATACTGTTCTCCACAGTGGCTGTATCAAATTTACATTCCCACCTACAGTGCAAGAAGGTTCACCTTTTCTCTACACCCTCTCCAGCATTTATTGTTTCTAGATTTTTTTGATGATGGCCATTCTGACCGGTAAATGGTGATACCTCATTGTACTTTTTTTTTTTTTCCATAAAGACTGCTGTATTGCTGCACGACAGTCATGAAGCTCAGCTGCACAGGGCCCTTACCACACCGCGCAGAGGCTGGTTCACGGGACCTTGTGATCCTGTTAATGGGCCTCTCTGTTGCAATTAACACAGGCCGCAGGGACCACAAGTTCCCCTCGGCCCTTCTGAAAATGTTGGGGAGTGTTGGTGCAGGAAGGGAATACACGCTTTCTGCATTTGTGCCCTGCACGGCGGCAGCCGTTGCTGTTGGGAGCCACTGTGCTAAACCTCTTAGGTCATGTTTCCCTTCAGTTGTTCTGACTACCTCCAAGCGCTCCACGGCTGCACGCTTGTCTCCCTGGAAAAGGCACAGCCCCCATTCTGTGCAGGGACGACGCGAAGCAGAGTGTGATGCATCTCTCTGGAGCGTCAAGTTTATTAACTAGAGTTGGAAGAACCCAGGAGTTCTTGGAACAAGAACTATCCCCCTCCCCCACCAACACGGAAGACAGAAGAGTGGGGGAGGGGAGGGGAGACGTGCCCCAGGAATGACAGTCCCGTCTCTCAAGTCTCACCCAGGTGGGGGTTGAGGGGCAGACCTGCAGCCACGGTGGCCTCGCTTTCGGTCGCCCGGGCTGCTCCGGACCATCCTCTGAGCTGGCCAGGGTCTTGGATACGATGCTTCTGAAGGCCGCGCAGAGAACACACTCCTCTTCCCCTGCACCGGGCCCCAGGGAGCGCGGCGGCCTGACCTTCCTGCCTCGGTCATGCATGGGGTTCACATGGGCTCACTTTATTATGACGCCTCATGCTGGGCAGCTTGCAACAAAGATGTTTCAAAACAAAGTTCCAGATTCTCCCAGCCACCCCTTGCTTTTTCTGGCTCTGGCCAGAGAGAGTGGATGAGGACACACTGTCAGGCTGCCCAGCGTGGGAGGACCTTCCAGTGTTGGACACACCCAGGGGGCAGCTGCTTCCCTCTGGGGCTCCAATCCTGCTGCTGCTGGAGGTGGATGTCCCAGTGCCACACTGGGGGGCTGGGCTGGGGGTGGCAGTCCTCGCCTCCAGGCTGGGTGGGGGACAGGCAGACTCACCGCTCTTCTGCCCCGCCTGCTGGTCTTCCTGCAGCTGCACGTTTTCTCCCTGGTAGAGCCACCTGCTTTTCAGGGGGGACACCACAGGGCTCGGAGAAGGCTCAAGTTCACTGCCACAGAGGTCCCCGCAAGAGAAGGGCTTCAGAGTTATGATGGAGACCTCCACCTTGGGTTTCTTGGAGCTCACACTGCCTGTCCCAGTGTCCTGGATCTGGTCGCAAGTCAAGCCCCGAGTCCTCACCATTGTCACCTCCAGGTCCTCTCCACAGGGTGGCTGGAGTGGCTCCTTCTGGCCCATGTTGACCCATGGATGCCCCATGAGGTCAGGTAAGGTGCCTCTGTCACTGGGGTTGAGGACGATCATTTTTTGTAACAGATCCCTTATCTCCAAAGACAGATAAGGTGGGATGGGGTACTGCCCTTGTAGGATTTGCTTCCGCAGGTCCTGGAAGTCTTTTCCCGCAAAGGGCCGGGACCCAGTTACCATGGTGTAGAGCACTGCTCCCAGGCTCCACACGTCCACCGCAGGGCTGCTGGAGCTCTGCCCCAGGAGGAGTTCCGGGGCAGCATAAGGGTGTGTGTCGCAGATCGTGTCCAGTTGGCCAGTGTCATCACACTTGTTGCTGAGGCCAAAGTCTGTAAGTTTGATATTCATGTTGGAATCAAAGAGGAGGCTCACTGGCTTCAGGTCCCGGTGCACGATGCCCCTCTGGTGGCAGTGCTGCAGGGCGGAGAGCAGCTGCCGGAACGGGCCGCGGGCCTGCGCCTCTGTCATACGGCCATGGATCTTCAAGTAGCGGAACATGTCCCCCCCCCTGAGGTACTCCATCACCACGAAACATGTCTCCTGTGTGTCAGTCACCCCCAGCAGTTTGACAATATTGGGGTGATTCAGAGCCTTCAGACTGCACACTTCCCGGAAAAGTGCCTGGGCACTTGAGAAGCTCTGACGCCTTTTCCTTATGACCTTCACAGCCATCCGTGTCCCGGTCGGAACGTGCCGGACCAACTTCACTTTACCGAAGGTGCCTTCACCGATGGTGTGGAGCATCTCGAAGTCATCAATATGAGCCTCCTTGCCAGCAGATTTGGCTGTGAGGCCCTGCATCCTGGTGATCTGCTAACTACACTGACTGACAGCACTACCTAGCAACGCTAACTACGCTAACTAACAATGCTAACTGTACTAACAGGGCTAAGTGTGCTGTCTCTACTAACAACGCTAACTACGCTAACTGTACCAACAGCGCTAACTAGTACTAACTACACTAACTATGCTAATCAAGTATTAACTACACCAACAATACTCACTATGCTAACTGTAGAAAGAACAATGACACAAATAAAAAAGAGTAGAGAAAAGAGAAACGAAAATCAACAAAATGGCAGAAACAAGGAAAACACAAGCTAACTGTAGGTCCAAGGCCGTCAGGTCACCAAAAGCAGCTTCCTGGGCTCTAAGGACCAAAAACCTGGGCGCACCTTTCTCTTTCATAGGGCTCTGTGAAGTACATCACAATGGTGCACTCTGAGGTCAGAGCAAGAAATGGACCCATCACCGCTGGGGATACACCACAGTGGTTTTCTCACTTTTTGAGTTCAAGGCCCCTTTACACTTAGGAAAAAGGATCCCAAAGGAATTTTTCTTTACGTGTGTTATTAGATATTGGTATTCACTTTGTTATAAATAAAAATCTGCAGGATACTTCAGTGGCCTTTTTATTTCTAGTTTGAAAATGTGTAATAATTTTAGAGACCTCATAACGTCTACACTTGAAATGTTCAATTCCTTTTCCTTAAATTCTGGTCTCAAAATAACGTTACAACTTAACTGACTTCACGATACTATACAAAATGTTCTGTTGCCTAAGACATGATACGGTACATTATGAAAGTCTGTGAAGCTGAGAGAAGGTTTGCCAGGAAGGTCATTGAGCAGATTTCTCATCAGGAGCCTCGGAGGCCAGATGGCATGACTCAATATACTTGAAGTGTTGAAGGAAAGAAACCGTCAACCAAGAATCCTATATCTAGCAAAACTTTCCTTCGAAAATGAGGGAGAAATCAAGACATTCCCAGTTACTAAAGAGTTGAGAGAGTTCTTAACCACCAGACCTGCCTGCCACAGGGAGTTCTTCAGGTTGGAGTCAAGGACCCTGGACAGTAGCTCAAAGCCTTATGAAGAAATAAAGACCTCTGGTAAAAGTAGACAGACGGGCGACGAGAAAAGCTAGTACTGTTGTAACTTTGGTTTGTAGCTTCCACTTTTTGTCTTCTATTTGATTTAAGAGACTAATATATAATAAAACACACACATACAAATCAAAAAAAAAAAAAAAAAGATCACCTCTTCACTTAGAAAAGTTACTTCACCCCCACTTTAGCCTAACTTTGGGAATTCCCATCAACAACATTCTTCTTTCCACTGTAGGAAGCAACGCTGCCAGAAGCTATGGCAAGCAGAGCCTCTTCTAAAATGCCTTTGATGACTGCAGCAACATGGATGCAACTAGAGATTATTAAGTGAAGTAAGTCAGAAAGAGAAAGACAAATACCATGTGGTACCACTTACATGTGGAATCTAAAGTATGGCACAAATGAACCTATCTATGAAACAGCAACAGACTCACAGACATAGAGAACAGACTTGTGGTTGCCAAGGAGGAGGGGGGTGGGAGAGGGCAGGGCTGGGAGTGTGGCATTAGCAGATGTAAACTATTATATATAGGAGGGATAAACAACAAGGTCCTACTCTACAGCACAGGGAACTAGAGTCAATATCCTGTGATAAACTGTAATGGATTTGCATTTCTCTAATGATTAGTTATGTTCAGCATCCTTTCATATGTTTTTGGGCAATCTGTATATCTTCTTTGGAGAAATGTCTATTTAGGTCTTCTGCCCATTTTTGGATTGGGTTGTTTGTCTTTTTGTTATTGAGCTGCATGAGCTGCTTGTAAATTTTGGAGATTAATCCTTTGTCAGTTGCTTCATTTGCAAATATTTTCTCCCATTTTGAGGGTTGTCTTTTCATCTTGTTTATGGTTTCCTTTGCTGTGCAAAAGCTTTTAAGTTTCATTAGGTCCCATTTGTTTATTTTTGTTTTTATTTCCATTACTCTAGGAGGTGGGTCAAAAAAGATCTTGCTGTGATTTATGTCGAAGAGTGTTCTTCCTACGTTTTCCTCTAAGAGTTTGATAGTGTCTGGCCTTACATTTAGGTCTTTAATCCATTTTGAGTTTATTTTTGTGTATGGTGTTAGGAAGTTTTCTAATTTCATTCTTTTACATGTAGCTGTCCAGTTTTCCCAGCACCACTTATTGAAGAGGCTGTCTTTTCTGCACTGTATATTCTTGCCCTCTTTATCAAAGATAAGATGACCGTATGTGTGTGGGTTTATCTCTGGGCTTTCTATCCTGTTCCATTGATCTGTATTTCTGTTTTTGTGCCAGTACCATACTGTCTTGATTACTGTATCTTTGTAATATAATCTGAAGTCAGGGAGCCTGAGTCCTCCAGCTCCGTTTTTCTTTCTCAAGGTTGCTTTGGTTATTCGGGGCCTTTTATGTTTCCATACAAATGTGAAATTTTTTGTTCTAGTTCTGTGAAAACTGCCATTGGTAGTTTGATAGGGATTGCATTGAATCTGTAGATTGCTTTGGGTAGTATAGTCATTTTCACAGTGTTGATTCTTCCAATCCAAGAACATGGTATATCTCTCCATCTGTTGGTATCATCTTTAATTTCTTTCATCAGTGTCTTATAGTTTCCCGCGTACAGGTCTTTTGTCTCCTTAGGAAGGTTTATTCCTAGGTATTTTATTCTTTTTGTTGCAGTGGTAAATGGGAGTGTTCCTTAATTTCTCTTTCGTATTTTTCATCATCAGAATGCAAGAGATCTGTGCATTAATTTTGTATCCTGCTACTTTACCAAATTCATTGATTAGCTCTAGGAGTTTTCTGGTAGCATCTTTAGGATTCTCTATGTATAGTATCATGTCATCTGCAAGCAGTGACAGCTTTACTTCTTCTTTTCCAGTTTGGATTCCTTTTCTTCCTTTTTCTTCTCTGATTGCTGTGGCTAAAACTTCCAAAACTATGTTGAATAATAGTGGTGAGAGTGGGCACCCTTGTCTTGTTCCTGATTTTAGAGGAAATGGTTTCAGTTTTTCACCATTGAGAACAATGTTGGCTGTGGGTTTGTCATATATGGCCTTTATTATGTTGAGGTAAGTTCCCTCTATGCCTACTTTCTGGAGAGGTTTGAATCATAAATGGGGGTTGAATTTTGTCAGAAGCTTTTTCTGCATCTATTGAGATGATCATATGGTTTTTTTCCTTCAGTTTGTTAATGTGGTGTATCACATTGATTTGCATATATTGAAGAATCCTTGCATTCCTGGGATAAACCTCACTTGATCATGGTGTATGATCCTTTTAATGTGCTGTTTGATTCTGTGTGCTAGTATTTTGTTGAGGATTTTTGCGTCTGTGTTCATCAGTGATATTGGTCTGCAGTTTTCTTTTTTTGTGACATCTTTGTCTGGTTTTGGTATCAGGGTGATGGTGGCCTCATAGAATGAGTTTGGGAGTGTTCCTCCCTCTGCTATATTTTGAAAGAGTTTGAGAAGGATAGGTGTTAGCTGTTTTCTAAATATTTGATAGAGTTCTCCTGTGAAGCCATCTGGTTCTGAGCTTGTTTGTTTGTTGGAAGATTTTTAATCACAGTTTCAATTTCAGTGCTTGTGAAGGAACAACTTGGTCTCATTAGACAATTCTTTAGAATTCTATTAGAAACTAGTACTTGCCAGGAGGAGTATGCATAATATGTCCAGAGATATTCCTAATATTTTTATGTTTCAGTTTACTGAAATGGTTTATTATTTTATATGAACTCCTAAGAGTGTTTCATATTTCTAAATTATATACTGTCTTGTAATTACAAAATACCACTGTGACTTAATTATTAATAGAGAGATACATCAGACTCAGACATGTTCAGTTTTTATGAAAAATGAAGTTATAGAATATGGAGTATTATTATACAGTTGTACCATTCTTCTAATAAAACCTCTGCTTTTTTAAAGCATGTACTCTGAGAGTATTCAAAAATGCATCAAGAAGTAACCAGCTAAATTTACTGGTAAATGAGGTGTTTTTTATTTTTAATACATTTTTTTAAACATTGAAGCACCATAGATGAGTTTTTTAAAAATACATTTATCAAACATTGAAGTATCAATTTCAGGCAAGTAATTGCATTTAAGATCATTTTATATAAATGCAAGAGTAGAAGTTGAAGTTCAAGAAGTTGTGTGCTATATTCCATGGGGGTTAAGCATACAGATTCTAGAGCAAACTCCTTGAGTTAAATTCTTGGTAATCTTAGGAAAGCTGCTTAATGTTTCTGTACCTCAGTTTTCTCATCTATAAAGTGGGGGAAAAAATAGTGTCCCCTTCATAGTGCTGTTGTGAGAATCTAATAAGTCCATATAACTAATGTGTATAGAACATTCATGGCACACAGGAAGCACTATAGCTATGCTGTTATCTTCTTATCGTGTTTGCTTTGGGAATGCAAATGTTTGCTCCAGACCAAATATTTGGTCCAAATATTAAAATCATATTTGGCCCAAGTATTAAAAAACATATTTGGTCCAAATACTAAAAGCAAAACAAACAAACAGCAATAAAACCCCCAGTTACCTCAAGGCTCCAGAGAGTTGAGCAAAAGCAGACGTATTCCGGAGAGGAGTCAGACTTGGAAAATGGAATTGGTGCCAGTGACTTTTACATTTTTTAAGGCTTTTAGCCTGGAGGCTGACAGAAGTCAGTGCTGTGTGGTAGTGAAAACTCTAAAAGAACATGCACAGTCTCTCGGAAGACAGAAAGTCAAGGAGGGATCCTGGAAAAGAGAACTCCAGAGAGAGGGCGCCCCAAATTCTGTGCATCCACTCTGCTCAAGTCTCTGGCTGATGCTTAGCCACGTGTATGGGGGGCAGGTGTGAATTCAGTTACCACTGCTAAGGGCAACACTGCACTGAGGTTTACACTGCCAGCAAGCATTTTGCAGTGTGTGATTTGAGTCCCACCAAGTTGATTGCTTGTTAAAGCGAATATAATCAACGTTCTTCAGTGGTATATAGCAGAATCCAGAATCTCAACAATATAAAAGGACAGGATACAATTCACAATTGTTTAAAATGTATAGAAACATGCAAATGTGACCCAATCTCAAGAGAGACGACTACCAAGAACAACCTGGAGATGATCTTACCAGACAAGGATTTAAAGCAGCTATTACGGCTGTGTTCAGTGAAATCAAGGAAAATATGTTTCCTGTGAACAAAAAGATTAAAAAAACTCAACGTATAAAAATTATTCAAAGAAACAAAATGGAATTTCTAGACCTGAAAATTACAGTATCTGAAAAGTTCACATAGCTAGTAAGTGATAGAACTAGGGTATGAATTTATCTCCATTGGGCTCTGAAGTCTATGCTTTTAAGCTCTTTACTATGGAGTATCCATGTAATAAGAGGAGAGCAGTGGGAGAGCCTAAGGGGATGTCACTACTAAAGCAGTGGGAAGAAGAGGAGGAGGACCCCATGGAAGGCTCTGGGAAGATACAATCTGGGAGATAAGAGGAAAATTAGGAGAAAATAGTTACAGAAGCCATGTGTATTAGTCTCTATGGCCGCTGTAACAAATGACTCCAAGCCTGATGGCTTAAAACACCATGAACTTATTATCTTAAAGTTCTTGAGGTAAGACTTCTAAAACTTAGTTTCAATGGGCTAAAATCAAAGTTTTGGCAGGACTGCATTAATTCTGGTGGCTCTAGGGAGGAATCTATTTCCTTGCCTTTTCTAGCTTATATTTTTGGCTGGTGGCCCATGCTCCATCTTCAAAGCCAGCAACATACTATCATGTTACATATTCACAGGCTCTGTGGAATAGGATGTGGATGGTTTTGGGGTGCCACTATTTGGCCTACTACATCATGGAAGTGTAGAGTTTTCAGTAAGATGTTGTTGACAACATCAGTTGAAAATCAGAGAAATCTAGTTGAATAAGGACTGAAAAGTGTACTTTGGTTTGACAGGAGCCTGGTTTTCCTGCAAACCAATCAATATTATTTTCAGCCTATCTTATATATACATACTAATCCATAGATTCACACATATTTTACATTGAAAAGACTTTATTATCTAAGGAGTTTTCGGTATTTATTAGTTACTCCAAAAGTGGTGCTCAATATTTCTTTTATACTTATATTTAAATATATTTAATATTCTTTTATATTCTTATTCTTCTGGTATTTTGGTTCATGTTCACTACATCTAAAAGACTTATTTGTTCATGCTCTTGGGCGGATAGGCCAAGGATCAAAAATTAAGAGTTAATGTTGCATCCACCCTGGTTGAGTTTTATTTTCATCCTGATTTTTTTCCATTTGCTTTCTCTTCATTAAAGTGAATTGGGGTAGTGTGGAGGAAAAAGGAAGGGTTGGCAAACCTTGCTGTGGCTCATATAATATAGATTGTATTCTGTACATTATTAAAAATAGGTTTCTCAGATGGCTGGGCTAATGATTCACTGGGGAAAAAATTGAACTTTACTTAAACACTTGATATTGTTCATCCATTTTCAAATATGTTACTGCTCTACACAGTCTAAGTCTCCATGGAAATACAGAATCAAACAATTAGGATATAAAATTGTGATTACACTTTTCAATACTCTCGGGGCAGTAGATATCTGCCTCTGAAGAGACCAGAGCTAAAGACTGAATGGGGCTACTTTTTAATAAAGAAAAATAATACCACACTCAAACAGTTTTTGTTTTTGTGTCAGCAAGATGCCTGCCTAGACTGTAGTAAGGAATCAATAAATTTTATATATTGATAATGTTAAAAGTCATGTAGAGACACATAAAGCACAAGCAACAAAATAAAAACAGGTGGGACTACAACAAACTAAAAAGCTTCTGCACAGCAATAGAAACAACAAAGTGAAAAGACAACCTATGGGATGGGAAAAATATTTGCAAACCATATTCTGTGATAAGGAGTTAATACCCAAAATATATTAAGAGCTCATGCAACTCAGTAGCAAAAACCAAATAATCAAATTAAAAATGGACAAAAGACCTGAATAGACATTTGTCCAAAGAAGATGTATGAAAGGCCAACAGGTACATGAAAAGATGCTCAGCATCACTAGTCATTAGGGAAGTGCAAGTCAAAACCACAGTGAAATATCACCTCATACCTGTAATGACCATCACCAAAAAGACAAAAGATAACAAATACTGGCGAGGTTGTGGAGGAAAGGGAATCCTTGTGCACTGTTGGTGGGATTGTAAACTGGTACAGCTACTACGGGAAACAGTATGGGGGATCCTCAAAAATTAAATACAGAACTACCGCATGATCCAGCAATTTCACTTCTGGGGGTATATCGAAAGGAAACGAAAACACTAACTTGAAAAGATATCTGCACCTCCCATGTTCATAGCAGAATTATGATAGCCAAGACACGAAAAACTGCCTAAGTGTCCATTGATGGATGAATGGATAAAGAAATTGTGGAATATCTGTATAGTGGAATATTATTCAGCCATTAAAAATGAGGAAATCCTGACATTTGTGACAACATGGATGGACCTCGAGCATATAATGTTAGATGAAGTAAGACAGAGAAAGACAAATACCGTATGATCTTATTTGTGGAATCTAAAACAACAACAACAAGAACAAAAACAAACTCATAGGAAAAAGAGATCAGATTTGTGGTTACCAGAGGTAGAGGGAGGAGGAATTGGAGGAAAGCAGTCAGAAGGTACAGACTTCCAGTTGTAAGATAAATAAGTACTACGGATATAATGTACAGTATGATGACTATAGTTAGCACTGCTGTATGATATACAGGAAAGTTGTAAAGAGAGTAGATCCTAAGAGTTCTCATCACAAAGAAAAAATGTTTTTTTCCCCTTTTTAAAAATTAATCAATTTATTTGTTTTTATTTTTGGCTGTGTTGGGTCTTCGTTGCTGTGCGTGGGCTTTCTCTAGTTGCGGCGAGCGGGGGCTACTCTTCGTTGCAGTGCGCGGACTTCTCATTGTCATGGCTTCTCTTGTTGCGGAGCACGGGCTCTAGGCGTGCAGGCTCAGTAGTTGTGGCTCATGGGCTTAGTTGCTCCACAGCATGTGGGATCTTCCCGGTCCAGGGCTTGAACCCGTGTCCCCTGCATTGGCAGGCAGGTCCTTAACCATTGCGCCACTAGGGAAGCCCTTTTCCCCCTTTTTTGCTTTCTCTTTTTATTTTATCTACGTGAGAGGACGGATTCTAACTAAAGTTATTGCGGTAATCATTTCACAATATATGTAAGTCAAATCGTTATGCCGTACACCCTAAACTTACACCATGATATATGTCAATTATATCTCAATGAAACTGGGAAAAAGTAATTAGGGCCTATCATGCATGCAATATAAAAATACACTTAAATTTCCCTTGAAGTTTAAATTCCAGAACCATATCAATCTTCTATTTTCATAACAGTAATAGAGTATAAAATGAAAGTACCTTCTTCATAATCCTTTTTTTCCCCTGAAGATAACCACAGCTAAGATTGGCTTATATCCATCTAGAACATCATGTATAAAAAATATTTTTCCATAAACAGAATCATATTACAGACTATTGTATCATCTTCTACAACTTAATCATATATGGTTAAAAAAAATAAGGACACAAAACGTCCAAAGGAAGAGAATCCAGGTTTAATTGAGCAGGGCTCTGGCTCAGATTTTCTATAATTCTCTTGACTCTGTTCTCTCTGTTTGTTTGGTTCTTAGGCTAGTTTCCCTCATGATTACAACAGGGCTGTATCATCATATCAGTGATGATATCCAAATTCAGCATCATCTCTGGGCACACAAAGCAGCTGACTTTCTTTGCTTTTGTTTATAAGAGTAAGGAGATTTTCCCAGAAACCTCCTGGTAGACTTCCCCTATGCCCACTGTCACATACTCATTGCCCAGATTATTAACCAGCAAGGGGAAATGTGGCCAACACAACTGGCTCAGAGCATGGGGAGGGAGGGAAGAAAGGATACCTCTACAAAACTGGATTGTTTTGGGAGAAAGAGGAGGGTTATACATGTAAATGAACGTTGGACGATTCCTAACGTTCTTTGCTACGATATATAGCAGACGTGGAGTTGGTACCCTTAAGCCTTATTTGGAAGTATTTATTTAGATTTGAGATCCTCCAGGTTCTTAAGCCAAACTAGATCTAGCAAGTGAAATCCTTACCTAGGAATAGAAATCAAAGTCTATGCTCAGTGGTCTCTGAAGCTGGGAAATGGAAAACCCATGTCTCTTGTCCACCCAACTGATTCATGCAGTATTCATTCCACGAAAGTGTGTTGAGTTGCTATTGTGAATTCTGGGCTGGTGATACAGGGATAAATAAGAAGGCATCCTTGCTCTTGAGGAATTTAGTGATCTAATAGTGAAAAGAAAAGGTAGATACACCATTGAATGTGGGTGAAGTGTGCTTTTGATAGTAAACAGTCCAGTGAGAGTACAGAGGAGGGAGCTCTTAAGTACTTTCCCATCACTACCTCCCCTATATGAAGGCACACATCCTATCATAAATGGCTGAGGTCCTCTACAGGTAAAAACAGTGAAAAGTTTAATGGATTAGTCTGTTTATAGTGTTGGCAAGAAGATGTTACTAGCTATTTATGTTGCAACTGAAATTCCCAATTAACTACTAATAACTTAACATTTTAGTTGAAGAGGCTGGGTTCTATTTGCCTTGCTGTTCACGAACATCCCTAGTAAAGCATAAATACTGCTTTTTGGGAACGGGGCTCTAAAGCTAATAAATTAACACATTTACTGACTGGGTGTGTTCGTTAGCCAGCATCTTGTCTAAAGCCTGTGTACATAATCATGTACCTGTCTTTCATCTGTGAAACTGGTGCAGTGATTTAGAAGGTGAATGGGATGATTATCTCCTAAAGGGCATATAGCTAAAAATATTCACTGAGCAACAACTATTTATCTACCACTTATGTGAATGTGGACATTTGTCTATGGTTGAGATATGCATCCTCTATTTGTAGACGTTTTCTGTTTTACTGTCTTTCTGTCCAGAAAGACTACTTCCTACTCTGAAGCTAAGTATACTACATACTGCTGTGTATTTGAATGATGTGGCTTCCAGAGACACCAGCACCAAACTCAATAAGGAGGTCAATTTAATCAACATGTAATTTAATCACCGTGCCAGCATTATGCACTGTTTTAGATTATGACTCTTGAATGTATAGATTATTCTATTCTATTAGTATCATTCAATTTGAACATCTTCCTCAGATTTTTTGATATTTAAAATAAAAAATATTTTTCACGTGTAAATATTTGATAACAAGTGAATCAGAGAGTAAATTTATGTGCTAGATTGTTCCTGAATTTACCAGTGATTTAAAGATATTCGTAACCTATTGAGCCAAACAGCCTCTAATTTTTATTCTCTTAAAGTAAACTGTATTTTCTTAAAACAGTCTAGTCTAATTTGACAGAATACATCCTCTTTCACTACTTTTTATCAAATACCACTTCCCCTTACTTCCTCGACCCCCTCACTAGCACTGTTTTTTTTTTTTTAAATCACAAGGGGATTTTTCTCTGATATTTACTGTGGACCCTCGTTGAGTTCCTGGTGATAAATCTCACAGTATTGTGAGAGGCCCCATGATTGGATGCCCCTTGAGTTTTTTGTTTTGTTTTTTTACATTTATGGCTGTGTTGGGTCTTCGTTTCTGTGCGAGGGCTTTCTCCAGTTGCGGCAAGCGGGGGCCACTCTTCATCGCGGTGCGCGGGCCTCTCACTATCGCGGCCTCTCTCGTTGCGGAGCACAGGCTCCAGACGCGCAGGCTCAGTAGTTGTGGCTCACGGGCCCAGTTGCTCCGCGGCACGTGGGATCTTCCCAGACCAGGGCTCGAACCCGTGTCCCCTGCATCGGCAGGCAGATTCTCAACCACTGCGCCACCAGGGAAGCCCACTAGCACTGTGTTTCTTACCTTGCTTGAGTTGTCTCCAAAGCATTTCTTTCCTTCTGACATACTATATATTTCTGTTTTTATTTTTATTTTTAAATAAGCTGTCTATCCCCATTAGAGTGTAAATCCCATGAGTGCAAAGTTTTTGATCTGTTGTGTTCACTGGCTTTACCAGTAACACCTAGGACAAAGCATGAGATGAACTAGATAATGAGGAAATATTTGCTGACTTGAGGGATTGCAAAATAGAATATATAAACCAAAAATTAAGGGGCTGAAAAGTGCCCCAAATTCTGTGTCTACTACTATGGTGACAGTTTTGAACCTAAGTAGAACATTGACTGTTCAGTGCAGCTATTTTTCACCTTTCCCTTCTCTATTGCGAGAGAAAAGAAACATATTCAGAAGGGAAAATGAGAAAATAACCTTTTGGGGTTAGATAACCATGCATCCTTGTTTGTCTGGCACAGTTCAGGTTAACACCTGTCCCAGCTTAATTCCTATTATCCCCCTTTCACTGTCCGCAGTGCCCCAGTCTGGGTGAGAAACGAAATGGCCATCCCCAGTCATGGTACCTTGGCGAATCATATAAAAGTTTCAGACGTGTTCCCCAGAAAAAATACAGGTAATTTCTACACATACAAAATCTTTCATACACTTTGAGATTTGAGGACTTAAAAGGAATCCAAGCCACTCTTTTGACTTGTAGCCACACACTCTCAGAATCTATACTTCTTTGCAACTAATCTCAGAGCTGTGAGAGAAAGACAGCGTCCGGTGGGATCTGTATAACTTCGAGACCAGATGGAACATTCTGACAGCGTGAGGTCAGTACTGGAGGTATGACCAGATGTGACTTCTCTGACTTCTGAGATAATGCTGATGCCGTTAGCTCTAAGACCCCAACAGAGCTGTGGTCGAGTTCTTTACTGGAACAGGAAACCTTAGAACTGTCCTTAGACCATTGACAGAGTAGTACAGAGAGCAGCACACCCAGGGCACACAGAATGGGCTCCGTATTGTAGCGCACTGATTTCCATAGTTCTGGAGACAGTGAGCCTGGTGTGAGATAAGAAGAACCTATTGAAATGGTTGCGTGATCTGACATGAGAGAAAAGTGTCCCAATGAGAGTAGACAGTGCAGACAGAGAGAGAGAGAGAAGCGATAGATAAATCACAGCAGAGACAACAAACGAAGCAACGTTAGGCCAGCAAAATTTAATGCTTCATAAGCTGGAGTTACTTGCATTTGTTCACTCTACAGATGTACCATGAGTAACTTATGTTCCAAGCTCTGTGTAGAAGAAATGGTGAGGGAGAGCCTGAGGAGATAGGGGTGTTTCTTCCAGGACAGGACTTAAGTGGAATCTGTGCATTATAATATAAACTATAAATCTGGGGGAGAAGTGAAGGATTAAAAACGAGATTCCAGGGGCAAAGATAAAAACTGAGATTATCTTTACACACCCATGACCTGGAGATTTTGTTTTGTTTTCTTTCTAATGGTATTAGTGTGTATAACAGTTATGAGTAGGAAAATGGATTATATCACGTATTTAATCATGAGATATAGTCTCTGTACTTCCAAAATGGATTTGAGGTGAATGCTACATAGTTATTTAAATTCAGTAAATTTGTAGTTAGTTTCACCATAAGGAGTTTTTGGTTCCTTTGAAAACTATTCAAGAATTGCTTAAGACGAAATCTGTGCACCAGGGGATTCAGCCAAGAATTAGATCACCCTCATGGTGTTTTCTCAAGGACTGTTTTGATTATGGCTTCTTTCTAGGTTGAACTGTTGAACAACTGTTCTCTGAGCAGATTGTTCCTAATTTAATTGTTGCTAAGTGAACAATCAGTTTTCATGAAGGAACTTAAGCTTTAGTTTTCCTTTATGTCTAGCCTTAGTCAGCTTTTCATTCTGTCCATTCTCTATCCAAATTGGACTCACTCCCTGAACATGCTCTATTTTCCCCAGGTACATTACTCATATTCTTACCACACTAATTCCTCAACTTAGAATTCTGAGCCATTCAGAAGTTTACCCTATCCTTCTATGCTTATGTCCAAGAAGGTGTCTTCCTTGAATTTTTTCATAATCCTTTCCACCAGAAGTAATATTTCTACTCATGGATCCATATCACTGGGTTTTTAAGTTTTTCTACATTTCTCTCATTTTATAATAATTATTTGGTATGTATTATATATAATTTATTTACATTAGAATATGTTTTTTTAGAGCAGTTTGAGATTTACAGAAAACTGTCGGAAAAAGTCCCATAACCTTTCCCCTCCCCTACATCCTTTATTATTATAATACCTTGCATTAGTGTGATATATTTGTTATAATTGACAAACATTATCACTCAGAGCTCATAGTTTACATTAGGGCAGATATTGACAAATCATTATCATTCAGATTTCATAGTTTACGTTAGGGTTCACTCTTTGTGCTGTACATTCTAAAAGTTTTGACAAATACATCCATTACTGGTGTTGTACAGAATAGTTTCACTGCTCTAAAAGTCCTGTGTGCTTCACCTCTTCATGCCTCCCTCCCTTCTAACCACTGATCTTTTTACTGTCTCTCCATAGTTTTGCATTTTCCATAATGTCATACACTTAGAATCATACAGTATGCAGCCTTATTATTCTGGCTTTTTTCACATAGTGATATGCATTTAAGCTTTCTCTGTGTCTTTTCCTAGCTTGATAGCTTGTTTCTTTTTATTACTGAGTAATATGCCATTGCCTGGTTGTACAGCAGTTTGTTTATCCGTTTACCTATTGAAGAATATCTTGGTTACTTCTAAGCTTTGGCAATTATGAATAAAGCTGCTATAAACTCACGTGCAGGTTTTCATGTAGACATAAGCTCCCAGCTCCTTTGGGTAAATACTAAGGAAAGAGATTGCTTAGTCATATGTTAAGAGTATGATTACTTTTGTAAGAGACTGCCAAACTGACTTTCAAAGTGTCTGTAGCATGTGGCATTCCCTGAATGAATGAGAGTTCCAGTTGCTCCACATCCTCATCAGCATTTGGTGGTGTCAATTTTTGGATTTTAGCCATTCTCACAGTTGTGTAAATGGTAATAACTTATTGTTATTTTAATTTGCAAGCTCCTGATGACATATGATGTAGACCATCTTTTCATATGCTTATTTGCCATAATGTCTTTTTTTGTGAGGTGTCTATTGAGATCTTTTGCCAAATTTTAAATTGGGCTGTTTATTTTCATATTGTTAAGTTTTTAAAATTGAAGTATAGCTGATATACAGTGTATTAATTTCTGCTGTACAGCAAAGTGATTCAGTTACATACATACACACACACACACACACACACACACATATATATATATATATATATATATATATATATATATATTCTTTTTCATATTCTTTTCCGTTATGGTTTATCACAGGATATTGAATATAGTTTCCTGTGCTATACAGTGGCACATTGTTATTTATCCATTCTCTATATAATAGTTTGCATCTGCTCATCCCAAACTCCCAGTTTATCCCTCCTCCATCCTCCCTCCCCCTTGGCAACCACAAGTCTGTTCTCTATGTCCGTGAGTCTGTTTAGTAGATAAGTTCATTAGTGTCATGTTTTAGGTTCCACACATAAGTGATATCATATGGTATCTGTCTTTCTCTTTCTGACTTGACTTGACTTAGTATGATATTCTCTAGGTCCATCTATGTTGTTGCAAATGGCATTAGGTCATTCTTTTTTGTAAGTGAGTAGTATTCCATTGTATATCATATTGTTGAGTTTTAAGAGTTCTTTGTCTATTCTGACTACCAGTCTTTTATCATATGTATATGTTTTGCAAAGATTTTCTCCCAGTTGTGGGTTGACTTTTAATACAGCTAACAGTGTTTTTCACAGAGCAGAAGACTTAATTTTCATGAAGTTCAACTTAACAATTTTCCTTTTATGGATCATGCTTTTGGTGTTGTACCTAAAAAGTCATTGCTAAACCCAAGGTCACCCAGATTTTCTCCTATGTTATCTTCTAGGAGTTTTACAGTTTTGTGTGTTATATTTAGGTCTGTGATCCATTTTGAACTCATTTTTGTGGCAGGTTTAAGATCTGTCTAGATTCTTTTTTTTTTTTTTTAACATCTTTACTGGAGTATAATTGCTTTACAATGTTGTGTTAGTTTCTGCTCTGTAACAAAGTGAATCAGCTATGTGTATACATATATCCCCATATCTCCTCCCTCTTGCCTCTCCCTCGCACCCTCCCTATCCCATCCCTCTAGGTGGTCACAAAGCACCAAGCTGACCTCCCTGTGCTATGTAGCTGCTTCCCACTAGCTCTCTGTTTTACATTTGGTAGTGTATATATGTCAATGCTACTCTCTCACTTCATCCCAACTTACCCTTCCCCCTCCCCATGTCCTCAAGTCCATTCTCTACGTCTGTGTCTTTATTCCTGTCCCATCCCTAAGTTCATTAGAACCATTTTTTTTTTTTATTTTTTAGATTCCATATATATGTGTTAGCGTATGGTATTTGTTTTTCTCTTTCTGACTTACTTCACCCTCTACAACAGACTCTATGTCCATCCACCTCACTACAAATAACTCAGTTTCATTTGTTTTTATGGCCGAGTAATACTCCATTGTATGCATGTGCCACATCTTCTTTATCCATTCATCTGTCAGCGGACACCTAGGTTGCTTCCATGTCCAGGCTATTGCAAATAGTGCTGCACTGAACATTGTGGTACATGACTCTTTTTGAATTATGGTTTTCTCAGGGTCTATGCCCAGTAGTAGGATTGCTGGGTCATATGGTAGTTCGGATTTTAGTTTTTTAAGGAACCTCCATACTGTTCTCCACAGTGGCTGTATCAAATTTACATTCCCACCTACAGTGCAAGAAGGTTCACCTTTTCTCTACACCCTCTCCAGCATTTATTGTTTCTAGATTTTTTTGATGATGGCCATTCTGACCGGTAAATGGTGATACCTCATTGTACTTTTTTTTTTTTTCCATAAAGACTGCTGTATTGCTGCACGACAGTCATGAAGCTCAGCTGCACAGGGCCCTTACCACACCGCGCAGAGGCTGGTTCACGGGACCTTGTGATCCTGTTAATGGGCCTCTCTGTTGCAATTAACACAGGCCGCAGGGACCACAAGTTCCCCTCGGCCCTTCTGAAAATGTTGGGGAGTGTTGGTGCAGGAAGGGAATACACGCTTTCTGCATTTGTGCCCTGCACGGCGGCAGCCGTTGCTGTTGGGAGCCACTGTGCTAAACCTCTTAGGTCATGTTTCCCTTCAGTTGTTCTGACTACCTCCAAGCGCTCCACGGCTGCACGCTTGTCTCCCTGGAAAAGGCACAGCCCCCATTCTGTGCAGGGACGACGCGAAGCAGAGTGTGATGCATCTCTCTGGAGCGTCAAGTTTATTAACTAGAGTTGGAAGAACCCAGGAGTTCTTGGAACAAGAACTATCCCCCTCCCCCACCAACACGGAAGACAGAAGAGTGGGGGAGGGGAGGGGAGACGTGCCCCAGGAATGACAGTCCCGTCTCTCAAGTCTCACCCAGGTGGGGGTTGAGGGGCAGACCTGCAGCCACGGTGGCCTCGCTTTCGGTCGCCCGGGCTGCTCCGGACCATCCTCTGAGCTGGCCAGGGTCTTGGATACGATGCTTCTGAAGGCCGCGCAGAGAACACACTCCTCTTCCCCTGCACCGGGCCCCAGGGAGCGCGGCGGCCTGACCTTCCTGCCTCGGTCATGCATGGGGTTCACATGGGCTCACTTTATTATGACGCCTCATGCTGGGCAGCTTGCAACAAAGATGTTTCAAAACAAAGTTCCAGATTCTCCCAGCCACCCCTTGCTTTTTCTGGCTCTGGCCAGAGAGAGTGGATGAGGACACACTGTCAGGCTGCCCAGCGTGGGAGGACCTTCCAGTGTTGGACACACCCAGGGGGCAGCTGCTTCCCTCTGGGGCTCCAATCCTGCTGCTGCTGGAGGTGGATGTCCCAGTGCCACACTGGGGGGCTGGGCTGGGGGTGGCAGTCCTCGCCTCCAGGCTGGGTGGGGGACAGGCAGACTCACCGCTCTTCTGCCCCGCCTGCTGGTCTTCCTGCAGCTGCACGTTTTCTCCCTGGTAGAGCCACCTGCTTTTCAGGGGGGACACCACAGGGCTCGGAGAAGGCTCAAGTTCACTGCCACAGAGGTCCCCGCAAGAGAAGGGCTTCAGAGTTATGATGGAGACCTCCACCTTGGGTTTCTTGGAGCTCACACTGCCTGTCCCAGTGTCCTGGATCTGGTCGCAAGTCAAGCCCCGAGTCCTCACCATTGTCACCTCCAGGTCCTCTCCACAGGGTGGCTGGAGTGGCTCCTTCTGGCCCATGTTGACCCATGGATGCCCCATGAGGTCAGGTAAGGTGCCTCTGTCACTGGGGTTGAGGACGATCATTTTTTGTAACAGATCCCTTATCTCCAAAGACAGATAAGGTGGGATGGGGTACTGCCCTTGTAGGATTTGCTTCCGCAGGTCCTGGAAGTCTTTTCCCGCAAAGGGCCGGGACCCAGTTACCATGGTGTAGAGCACTGCTCCCAGGCTCCACACGTCCACCGCAGGGCTGCTGGAGCTCTGCCCCAGGAGGAGTTCCGGGGCAGCATAAGGGTGTGTGTCGCAGATCGTGTCCAGTTGGCCAGTGTCATCACACTTGTTGCTGAGGCCAAAGTCTGTAAGTTTGATATTCATGTTGGAATCAAAGAGGAGGCTCACTGGCTTCAGGTCCCGGTGCACGATGCCCCTCTGGTGGCAGTGCTGCAGGGCGGAGAGCAGCTGCCGGAACGGGCCGCGGGCCTGCGCCTCTGTCATACGGCCATGGATCTTCAAGTAGCGGAACATGTCCCCCCCCCTGAGGTACTCCATCACCACGAAACATGTCTCCTGTGTGTCAGTCACCCCCAGCAGTTTGACAATATTGGGGTGATTCAGAGCCTTCAGACTGCACACTTCCCGGAAAAGTGCCTGGGCACTTGAGAAGCTCTGACGCCTTTTCCTTATGACCTTCACAGCCATCCGTGTCCCGGTCGGAACGTGCCGGACCAACTTCACTTTACCGAAGGTGCCTTCACCGATGGTGTGGAGCATCTCGAAGTCATCAATATGAGCCTCCTTGCCAGCAGATTTGGCTGTGAGGCCCTGCATCCTGGTGATCTGCTAACTACACTGACTGACAGCACTACCTAGCAACGCTAACTACGCTAACTAACAATGCTAACTGTACTAACAGGGCTAAGTGTGCTGTCTCTACTAACAACGCTAACTACGCTAACTGTACCAACAGCGCTAACTAGTACTAACTACACTAACTATGCTAATCAAGTATTAACTACACCAACAATACTCACTATGCTAACTGTAGAAAGAACAATGACACAAATAAAAAAGAGTAGAGAAAAGAGAAACGAAAATCAACAAAATGGCAGAAACAAGGAAAACACAAGCTAACTGTAGGTCCAAGGCCGTCAGGTCACCAAAAGCAGCTTCCTGGGCTCTAAGGACCAAAAACCTGGGCCCACCTTTCTCTTTCATAGGGCTCTGTGAAGTACATCACAATGGTGCACTCTGAGGTCAGAGCAAGAAATGGACCCATCACCGCTGGGGATACACCACAGTGGTTTTCTCACTTTTTGAGTTCAAGGCCCCTTTACACTTAGGAAAAAGGATCCCAAAGGAATTTTTCTTTACGTGTGTTATTAGATATTGGTATTCACTTTGTTATAAATAAAAATCTGCAGGATACTTCAGTGGCCTTTTTATTTCTAGTTTGAAAATGTGTAATAATTTTAGAGACCTCATAACGTCTACACTTGAAATGTTCAATTCCTTTTCCTTAAATTCTGGTCTCAAAATAACGTTACAACTTAACTGACTTCACGATACTATACAAAATGTTCTGTTGCCTAAGACATGATACGGTACATTATGAAAGTCTATGAAGCTGAGAGAAGGTTTGCCAGGAAGGTCATTGAGCAGATTTCTCATCAGGAGCCTCGGAGGCCAGATGGCATGACTCAATATACTTGAAGTGTTGAAGGAAAGAAACCGTCAACCAAGAATCCTATATCTAGCAAAACTTTCCTTCGAAAATGAGGGAGAAATCAAGACATTCCCAGTTACTAAAGAGTTGAGAGAGTTCTTAACCACCAGACCTGCCTGCCACAGGGAGTTCTTCAGGTTGGAGTCAAGGACCCTGGACAGTAGCTCAAAGCCTTATGAAGAAATAAAGACCTCTGGTAAAAGTAGACAGACGGGCGACGAGAAAAGCTAGTACTGTTGTAACTTTGGTTTGTAGCTTCCACTTTTTGTCTTCTATTTGATTTAAGAGACTAATATATAATAAAACACACACATACAAATCAAAAAAAAAAAAAAAGATCACCTCTTCACTTAGAAAAGTTACTTCACCCCCACTTTAGCCTAACTTTGGGAATTCCCATCAACAACATTCTTCTTTCCACTGTAGGAAGCAACGCTGCCAGAAGCTATGGCAAGCAGAGCCTCTTCTAAAATGCCTTTGATGACTGCAGCAACATGGATGCAACTAGAGATTATTAAGTGAAGTAAGTCAGAAAGAGAAAGACAAATACCATGTGGTACCACTTACATGTGGAATCTAAAGTATGGCACAAATGAACCTATCTATGAAACAGCAACAGACTCACAGACATAGAGAACAGACTTGTGGTTGCCAAGGAGGAGGGGAGTGGGAGAGGGCAGGGCTGGGAGTGTGGCATTAGCAGATGTAAACTATTATATATAGGAGGGATAAACAACAAGGTCCTACTCTACAGCACAGGGAACTAGAGTCAATATCCTGTGATAAACTGTAATGGATTTGCATTTCTCTAATGATTAGTTATGTTCAGCATCCTTTCATATGTTTTTGGGCAATCTGTATATCTTCTTTGGAGAAATGTCTATTTAGGTCTTCTGCCCATTTTTGGATTGGGTTGTTTGTCTTTTTGTTATTGAGCTGCATGAGCTGCTTGTAAATTTTGGAGATTAATCCTTTGTCAGTTGCTTCATTTGCAAATATTTTCTCCCATTTTGAGGGTTGTCTTTTCATCTTGTTTATGGTTTCCTTTGCTGTGCAAAAGCTTTTAAGTTTCATTAGGTCCCATTTGTTTATTTTTGTTTTTATTTCCATTACTCTAGGAGGTGGGTCAAAAAAGATCTTGCTGTGATTTATGTCGAAGAGTGTTCTTCCTACGTTTTCCTCTAAGAGTTTGATAGTGTCTGGCCTTACATTTAGGTCTTTAATCCATTTTGAGTTTATTTTTGTGTATGGTGTTAGGAAGTTTTCTAATTTCATTCTTTTACATGTAGCTGTCCAGTTTTCCCAGCACCACTTATTGAAGAGGCTGTCTTTTCTGCACTGTATATTCTTGCCCTCTTTATCAAAGATAAGATGACCGTATGTGTGTGGGTTTATCTCTGGGCTTTCTATCCTGTTCCATTGATCTGTATTTCTGTTTTTGTGCCAGTACCATACTGTCTTGATTACTGTATCTTTGTAATATAATCTGAAGTCAGGGAGCCTGAGTCCTCCAGCTCCGTTTTTCTTTCTCAAGGTTGCTTTGGTTATTCGGGGCCTTTTATGTTTCCATACAAATGTGAAATTTTTTGTTCTAGTTCTGTGAAAACTGCCATTGGTAGTTTGATAGGGATTGCATTGAATCTGTAGATTGCTTTGGGTAGTATAGTCATTTTCACAGTGTTGATTCTTCCAATCCAAGAACATGGTATATCTCTCCATCTGTTGGTATCATCTTTAATTTCTTTCATCAGTGTCTTATAGTTTCCCGCGTACAGGTCTTTTGTCTCCTTAGGAAGGTTTATTCCTAGGTATTTTATTCTTTTTGTTGCAGTGGTAAATGGGAGTGTTCCTTAATTTCTCTTTCGTATTTTTCATCATCAGAATGCAAGAGATCTGTGCATTAATTTTGTATCCTGCTACTTTACCAAATTCATTGATTAGCTCTAGGAGTTTTCTGGTAGCATCTTTAGGATTCTCTATGTATAGTATCATGTCATCTGCAAGCAGTGACAGCTTTACTTCTTCTTTTCCAGTTTGGATTCCTTTTCTTCCTTTTTCTTCTCTGATTGCTGTGGCTAAAACTTCCAAAACTATGTTGAATAATAGTGGTGAGAGTGGGCACCCTTGTCTTGTTCCTGATTTTAGAGGAAATGGTTTCAGTTTTTCACCATTGAGAACAATGTTGGCTGTGGGTTTGTCATATATGGCCTTTATTATGTTGAGGTAAGTTCCCTCTATGCCTACTTTCTGGAGAGGTTTGAATCATAAATGGGGGTTGAATTTTGTCAGAAGCTTTTTCTGCATCTATTGAGATGATCATATGGTTTTTTTCCTTCAGTTTGTTAATGTGGTGTATCACATTGATTTGCATATATTGAAGAATCCTTGCATTCCTGGGATAAACCTCACTTGATCATGGTGTATGATCCTTTTAATGTGCTGTTTGATTCTGTGTGCTAGTATTTTGTTGAGGATTTTTGCGTCTGTGTTCATCAGTGATATTGGTCTGCAGTTTTCTTTTTTTGTGACATCTTTGTCTGGTTTTGGTATCAGGGTGATGGTGGCCTCATAGAATGAGTTTGGGAGTGTTCCTCCCTCTGCTATATTTTGAAAGAGTTTGAGAAGGATAGGTGTTAGCTGTTTTCTAAATATTTGATAGAGTTCTCCTGTGAAGCCATCTGGTTCTGAGCTTGTTTGTTTGTTGGAAGATTTTTAATCACAGTTTCAATTTCAGTGCTTGTGAAGGAACAACTTGGTCTCATTAGACAATTCTTTAGAATTCTATTAGAAACTAGTACTTGCCAGGAGGAGTATGCATAATATGTCCAGAGATATTCCTAATATTTTTATGTTTCAGTTTACTGAAATGGTTTATTATTTTATATGAACTCCTAAGAGTGTTTCATATTTCTAAATTATATACTGTCTTGTAATTACAAAATACCACTGTGACTTAATTATTAATAGAGAGATACATCAGACTCAGACATGTTCAGTTTTTATGAAAAATGAAGTTATAGAATATGGAGTATTATTATACAGTTGTACCATTCTTCTAATAAAACCTCTGCTTTTTTAAAGCATGTACTCTGAGAGTATTCAAAAATGCATCAAGAAGTAACCAGCTAAATTTACTGGTAAATGAGGTGTTTTTTATTTTTAATACATTTTTTTAAACATTGAAGCACCATAGATGAGTTTTTTAAAAATACATTTATCAAACATTGAAGTATCAATTTCAGGCAAGTAATTGCATTTAAGATCATTTTATATAAATGCAAGAGTAGAAGTTGAAGTTCAAGAAGTTGTGTGCTATATTCCATGGGGGTTAAGCATACAGATTCTAGAGCAAACTCCTTGAGTTAAATTCTTGGTAATCTTAGGAAAGCTGCTTAATGTTTCTGTACCTCAGTTTTCTCATCTATAAAGTGGGGGAAAAAATAGTGTCCCCTTCATAGTGCTGTTGTGAGAATCTAATAAGTCCATATAACTAATGTGTATAGAACATTCATGGCACACAGGAAGCACTATAGCTATGCTGTTATCTTCTTATCGTGTTTGCTTTGGGAATGCAAATGTTTGCTCCAGACCAAATATTTGGTCCAAATATTAAAATCATATTTGGCCCAAGTATTAAAAAACATATTTGGTCCAAATACTAAAAGCAAAACAAACAAACAGCAATAAAACCCCCAGTTACCTCAAGGCTCCAGAGAGTTGAGCAAAAGCAGACGTATTCCGGAGAGGAGTCAGACTTGGAAAATGGAATTGGTGCCAGTGACTTTTACATTTTTTAAGGCTTTTAGCCTGGAGGCTGACAGAAGTCAGTGCTGTGTGGTAGTGAAAACTCTAAAAGAACATGCACAGTCTCTCGGAAGACAGAAAGTCAAGGAGGGATCCTGGAAAAGAGAACTCCAGAGAGAGGGCGCCCCAAATTCTGTGCATCCACTCTGCTCAAGTCTCTGGCTGATGCTTAGCCACGTGTATGGGGGGCAGGTGTGAATTCAGTTACCACTGCTAAGGGCAACACTGCACTGAGGTTTACACTGCCAGCAAGCATTTTGCAGTGTGTGATTTGAGTCCCACCAAGTTGATTGCTTGTTAAAGCGAATATAATCAACGTTCTTCAGTGGTATATAGCAGAATCCAGAATCTCAACAATATAAAAGGACAGGATACAATTCACAATTGTTTAAAATGTATAGAAACATGCAAATGTGACCCAATCTCAAGAGAGACGACTACCAAGAACAACCTGGAGATGATCTTACCAGACAAGGATTTAAAGCAGCTATTACGGCTGTGTTCAGTGAAATCAAGGAAAATATGTTTCCTGTGAACAAAAAGATTAAAAAAACTCAACGTATAAAAATTATTCAAAGAAACAAAATGGAATTTCTAGACCTGAAAATTACAGTATCTGAAAAGTTCACATAGCTAGTAAGTGATAGAACTAGGGTATGAATTTATCTCCATTGGGCTCTGAAGTCTATGCTTTTAAGCTCTTTACTATGGAGTATCCATGTAATAAGAGGAGAGCAGTGGGAGAGCCTAAGGGGATGTCACTACTAAAGCAGTGGGAAGAAGAGGAGGAGGACCCCATGGAAGGCTCTGGGAAGATACAATCTGGGAGATAAGAGGAAAATTAGGAGAAAATAGTTACAGAAGCCATGTGTATTAGTCTCTATGGCCGCTGTAACAAATGACTCCAAGCCTGATGGCTTAAAACACCATGAACTTATTATCTTAAAGTTCTTGAGGTAAGACTTCTAAAACTTAGTTTCAATGGGCTAAAATCAAAGTTTTGGCAGGACTGCATTAATTCTGGTGGCTCTAGGGAGGAATCTATTTCCTTGCCTTTTCTAGCTTATATTTTTGGCTGGTGGCCCATGCTCCATCTTCAAAGCCAGCAACATACTATCATGTTACATATTCACAGGCTCTGTGGAATAGGATGTGGATGGTTTTGGGGTGCCACTATTTGGCCTACTACATCATGGAAGTGTAGAGTTTTCAGTAAGATGTTGTTGACAACATCAGTTGAAAATCAGAGAAATCTAGTTGAATAAGGACTGAAAAGTGTACTTTGGTTTGACAGGAGCCTGGTTTTCCTGCAAACCAATCAATATTATTTTCAGCCTATCTTATATATACATACTAATCCATAGATTCACACATATTTTACATTGAAAAGACTTTATTATCTAAGGAGTTTTCGGTATTTATTAGTTACTCCAAAAGTGGTGCTCAATATTTCTTTTATACTTATATTTAAATATATTTAATATTCTTTTATATTCTTATTCTTCTGGTATTTTGGTTCATGTTCACTACATCTAAAAGACTTATTTGTTCATGCTCTTGGGCGGATAGGCCAAGGATCAAAAATTAAGAGTTAATGTTGCATCCACCCTGGTTGAGTTTTATTTTCATCCTGATTTTTTTCCATTTGCTTTCTCTTCATTAAAGTGAATTGGGGTAGTGTGGAGGAAAAAGGAAGGGTTGGCAAACCTTGCTGTGGCTCATATAATATAGATTGTATTCTGTACATTATTAAAAATAGGTTTCTCAGATGGCTGGGCTAATGATTCACTGGGGAAAAAATTGAACTTTACTTAAACACTTGATATTGTTCATCCATTTTCAAATATGTTACTGCTCTACACAGTCTAAGTCTCCATGGAAATACAGAATCAAACAATTAGGATATAAAATTGTGATTACACTTTTCAATACTCTCGGGGCAGTAGATATCTGCCTCTGAAGAGACCAGAGCTAAAGACTGAATGGGGCTACTTTTTAATAAAGAAAAATAATACCACACTCAAACAGTTTTTGTTTTTGTGTCAGCAAGATGCCTGCCTAGACTGTAGTAAGGAATCAATAAATTTTATATATTGATAATGTTAAAAGTCATGTAGAGACACATAAAGCACAAGCAACAAAATAAAAACAGGTGGGACTACAACAAACTAAAAAGCTTCTGCACAGCAATAGAAACAACAAAGTGAAAAGACAACCTATGGGATGGGAAAAATATTTGCAAACCATATTCTGTGATAAGGAGTTAATACCCAAAATATATTAAGAGCTCATGCAACTCAGTAGCAAAAACCAAATAATCAAATTAAAAATGGACAAAAGACCTGAATAGACATTTGTCCAAAGAAGATGTATGAAAGGCCAACAGGTACATGAAAAGATGCTCAGCATCACTAGTCATTAGGGAAGTGCAAGTCAAAACCACAGTGAAATATCACCTCATACCTGTAATGACCATCACCAAAAAGACAAAAGATAACAAATACTGGCGAGGTTGTGGAGGAAAGGGAATCCTTGTGCACTGTTGGTGGGATTGTAAACTGGTACAGCTACTACGGGAAACAGTATGGGGGATCCTCAAAAATTAAATACAGAACTACCGCATGATCCAGCAATTTCACTTCTGGGGGTATATCGAAAGGAAACGAAAACACTAACTTGAAAAGATATCTGCACCTCCCATGTTCATAGCAGAATTATGATAGCCAAGACACGAAAAACTGCCTAAGTGTCCATTGATGGATGAATGGATAAAGAAATTGTGGAATATCTGTATAGTGGAATATTATTCAGCCATTAAAAATGAGGAAATCCTGACATTTGTGACAACATGGATGGACCTCGAGCATATAATGTTAGATGAAGTAAGACAGAGAAAGACAAATACCGTATGATCTTATTTGTGGAATCTAAAACAACAACAACAAGAACAAAAACAAACTCATAGGAAAAAGAGATCAGATTTGTGGTTACCAGAGGTAGAGGGAGGAGGAATTGGAGGAAAGCAGTCAGAAGGTACAGACTTCCAGTTGTAAGATAAATAAGTACTACGGATATAATGTACAGTATGATGACTATAGTTAGCACTGCTGTATGATATACAGGAAAGTTGTAAAGAGAGTAGATCCTAAGAGTTCTCATCACAAAGAAAAAATGTTTTTTTCCCCTTTTTAAAAATTAATCAATTTATTTGTTTTTATTTTTGGCTGTGTTGGGTCTTCGTTGCTGTGCGTGGGCTTTCTCTAGTTGCGGCGAGCGGGGGCTACTCTTCGTTGCAGTGCGCGGACTTCTCATTGTCATGGCTTCTCTTGTTGCGGAGCACGGGCTCTAGGCGTGCAGGCTCAGTAGTTGTGGCTCATGGGCTTAGTTGCTCCACAGCATGTGGGATCTTCCCGGTCCAGGGCTTGAACCCGTGTCCCCTGCATTGGCAGGCAGGTCCTTAACCATTGCGCCACTAGGGAAGCCCTTTTCCCCCTTTTTTGCTTTCTCTTTTTATTTTATCTACGTGAGAGGACGGATTCTAACTAAAGTTATTGCGGTAATCATTTCACAATATATGTAAGTCAAATCGTTATGCCG